>NW_027332652.1:0-30978 GCF_002575655.3 Aegilops tauschii subsp. strangulata
CATGTCCAGTTTTGCAGTAGAGATGGAACTAAGAAAGAGAACCATCGACTATAACCCCAAAAGAACCAGATTTCGCAAACAACATAGAGGAAGAATGAAAGGAAAATCCTGCCGAGGCAATCGTATTTGTTTTGGTAGATATGCTCTTCAAGCACTTGAACCCGCTTGGATCACGGCGAGACAGATAGAAGCAGGACGAAGAGCAATAACACGATATGCACGTCGTGGTGGAAAAATATGGGTACGTATATTTCCCGACAAACCGGTTACACTAAGACCCACGGAAACACGTATGGGCTCGGGAAAGGGGTCCCCCGAATATTGGGTATCCGTTGTTAAACCTGGTCGTATACTTTATGAAATGGGGGGAGTATCTGAAACTGTAGCTAGAGCAGCTATCTCCATAGCTGCCAGTAAAATGCCCATACGAAGTCAATTTATTCGATTAGAGATATAGAACCCTAAAAGGGGTATGGAAGATAAAAAAAAATGCCCGGTTTTTCTTTCTGGAAAGACAATATTTCTTTCATCCTTTTGCATTGAAATAACAAATTGAAATCAAAATAAAAAATAATATGATTCAACCTCAGACCCTTTTAAATGTAGCAGATAATAGTGGAGCTCGAAAATTGATGTGTATTCGAGTCATAGGAGCTGCTGGTAATCAGCGATATGCTCGTATTGGTGATGTTATTGTTGCTGTAATCAAAGACGCATTGCCCCAAATGCCTCTAGAAAGATCCGAAGTAATTCGAGCTGTAATTGTACGTACATGTAAAGAGTTCAAATGCGAAGACGGTATAATAATCCGCTATGATGACAATGCTGCGGTTATAATTGATCAAAAAGGCAATCCAAAAGGAACTCGAGTTTTTGGCGCGATTGCCGAGGAATTGAGAGAATTGAATTTTACCAAAATAGTTTCATTAGCTCCTGAAGTATTATAAATACTAGTAGGCGAAATTGAGACCAAAGAATTAATTTAGTAGATTGTGTTTTACGTATATGTTTTAAAATCCAAAATGAAAAAAAAAAAGAAAACATGTTGATTATAGAAAAATTAGGAGGAACCTAGAATTAGAGTCTTATGGGCAAGGACACTATTGCTGATTTACTAACCTCTATAAGAAATGCGGACATGAATAAAAAAGGAACAGTTCGAGTAGTATCTACAAATATTACCGAAAACATTGTTAAAATACTTCTACGAGAGGGTTTTATTGAAAGTGTTCGGAAACATCAGGAACGTAACAGATATTTCTTGGTTTCAACTTTGCGACATCAAAAGAGAAAGACTAGAAAAGGAATATATAGAACAAGAACCTTTTTAAAGCGTATCAGCCGACCCGGCTTACGAATTTATACCAACTATCAAGGAATTCCTAAAGTTTTGGGTGGAATGGGAATTGCTATTCTTTCTACTTCTCGAGGAATAATGACAGATCGAGAAGCTCGACTAAACAGAATTGGGGGAGAAGTCTTATGTTATATATGGTAATCGCCCCGCCTATAGTGCTTGAATTCTATCTCGCCCTTCCTATTTTTAAAATAAAAATAGAAAAATAGGAGAAAAAAAATATGACAGAAAAAAAAAATAGGAGAGAAAAAAAAAACCCGAGAGAAGCAAAAGTAACTTTCGAAGGTTTAGTTACGGAAGCCCTACCCAATGGAATGTTCCGCGTTCGGCTAGAGAATGACACCATCATCCTAGGCTATATTTCAGGAAAGATACGGTCTAGTTCTATACGAATACTGATGGGGGATAGGGTCAAAATTGAAGTAAGTCGTTATGATTCAAGCAAGGGACGTATAATTTATAGACTTCCCCATAAGGATTCGAAGCGTATCGAAGACTCGAAGGATAGCGAAGATTTGAAGGATAGCGAAGATTTGAAGGATACCAAAGATTCAAAGGATTAGGTTTTTCTTTTTTTTCTAGGGTAATAAATTCTAAGTTCTAAAATTCAAGCGAAGAGACTTATTTTTTCCAAAAGATTAGATTCATAGTTTAAAAAAGGATACGGAAATATGAAAATAAGAGCTTCCGTTCGTAAAATTTGTACAAAATGTCGACTGATTCGTAGGCGTGGACGAATTAGAGTCATTTGCTCTAATCCGAAGCATAAACAAAGACAGGGGTAATCTTTCGAAAAAGAACTTTACTTTCTAAAAAGTAAAAAAAAGTACCCGCGGAAATGTTCCAATTCCAAATAAAATAATTTCATTTAAAATAATTAAAGTAAAGGGTTTATTTTACCCTGAAACGGATATCTTTGTATCTTTTTTTCTTTTTTTTATTTCTAACTCATATTTATGAGATAATAAAATATGGCAAAAGCTATACCAAAAATTGGTTCACGTAAGAAAGTGCGTATTGGTTTACGTAGGAATGCACGTTTTAGTTTACGGAAGAGTGCACGTAGAATAACAAAAGGGGTTATTCATGTTCAAGCTAGTTTCAACAATACCATTATAACTGTTACAGACCCACAAGGTCGGGTGGTTTTTTGGTCCTCGGCCGGTACTTGTGGATTCAAAAGCTCAAGAAAAGCATCACCCTATGCTGGTCAAAGAACAGCAGTAGATGCTATTCGTACAGTAGGTTTGCAACGAGCAGAAGTTATGGTAAAGGGCGCTGGTAGTGGAAGAGATGCCGCATTACGAGCCATTGCTAAAAGTGGTGTGCGATTAAGTTGTATACGCGATGTAACACCTATGCCGCATAATGGATGTCGACCGCCTAAAAAAAGACGTCTGTAAAAGAATTAACCCGCTTTCAACTTTCATTTCAAGAGAAATAAACGATTCAATGATAAAATAATAATACTAGTCTATTATGGTTCGAGAGGAGGTAGCAGGATCCACTCAAACACTACAGTGGAAGTGTGTTGAATCAAGAGTAGATAGTAAGCGCCTTTATTATGGTCGTTTCATTCTGTCCCCGCTTAGAAAAGGTCAAGCGGACACCGTCGGTATTGCCTTGCGAAGAGCTTTACTTGGAGAAATAGAAGGAACATGTATCACACGTGCAAAATTTGGGAGCGTGCCGCACGAGTATTCTACAATAGCAGGTATTGAAGAATCCGTACAAGAAATTTTACTAAATTTGAAAGAAATTGTATTGAGAAGTAATCTCTATGGAGTTAGAGACGCATCCATTTGCGTCAAAGGTCCTAGATACATAACTGCTCAAGATATCATCTTACCGCCTTCCGTAGAAATCGTTGATACGGCACAACCTATAGCTAACTTGACAGAGCCCATTGATTTCTGTATTGATTTACAGATCAAGAGAGATCGTGGATATCAGACAGAACTCAGAAAGAACTATCAAGATGGAAGTTATCCTATAGATGCTGTATCCATGCCTGTTCGAAATGTGAATTATAGTATTTTTTCTTGTGGGAATGGAAATGAAAAACACGAGATACTTTTTCTAGAAATATGGACTAATGGAAGTTTAACCCCTAAGGAAGCACTTTATGAGGCTTCTCGTAATTTGATTGATTTATTTCTTCCTTTTCTACACGCGGAGGAAGAGGGCGCTAGTTTCGAAGAAAATAAAAACAGGTTTACTCCACCCCTTTTTACTTTTCAAAAAAGATTAACTAATCTAAAGAAAAACAAAAAAGGAATTCCATTGAATTCTATTTTTATTGATCAATTAGAATTGACTTCTAGAACGTATAATTGTCTAAAAAGGGCCAATATACATACACTATTGGACCTTTTGAGTAAGACTGAAGAAGATCTTCTGAGAATTGACAGTTTTCGTATGGAAGATAGAAAACATATATGGGACACTCTAGAGAAGCATCTCCCAATTGATTTACTTAAGAATAAACTCTCGTTTTAAATCCATTGCAATTTTTTTTCTTCTTCTTTTTCGAGTTAGAATAAAAAGAAAACAATTTAGCATCTTTGGTACAATCTATATTTTCGCGAAATGGATCATAATAAAATGGATTTTAGGTATCTAGGGAAGATTCACTTGGAAGTAACTATTTCCTAGATACCTATGGTACTTCACGGTTGAATGAATCAAAAAATATCTAAAAAAGACCTAAAGTTAATGATTTATCAATGGGTAATGTTGCTCCAATACCTAACCAAAGAGCTACTACAGTACCGATTAAAAAAACGGTCGTAGCTACTGGGCGGCGAAATGGATTTTGGAATTTATTGACATTCTCTAGAAAAGGTACTGTCAATAAGCCTGTTGGCACAGAAACCATTAAAAGAACGCCCAATAACTTATTGGGTACCGTACGGAGTATTTGAAACACGGGAAAGAAGTACCACTCGGGTAATATTTCCAGAGGAGTTGCAAACGGATCTGCCGGTTCACCAATCATTGATGGCTCGAGAACCGCTAAACCTACATTACATGCAATAGTACCTAGAATTACTACTGGAAAAATATATAAAAGATCGTTGGGCCATGCGGGTTCCCCGTAATAATTATGTCCCATCCCTTTAGCTAATTTAGCTCTTAATACAGGATCATTTAAGTCTGGTTTCTTTGTTATTGGGATAGGTGAACTCTTTAGGATCCATCCCCCAAAGGAACCGGACATGAGAATTTATCATCATCCGGCTCGAGCAAGAGTGAAAGAAATAAGACCGCGGAAGATCCTTAATAGAATTAAGGTTTATAATGACTCAATGACTCTAGGCAAGAAAAGCTTTATCAGATTCTCTTTTCCGAAGTTGCACCTACAACTACTCATTGAAAATAATCCTATTCTTATGGGTAAATGCTCAATATCCAAGTGGGCTTACAAATTTGATCATGATCAATTGCTTTGTGGATTGTCTCATGTCTCTTGATTAGTTGGTATTTATCCCCTCAATATCGCAAGTTTCTTACCTCCAAACAAAATATTTACTTGTTACTAATAAAAAATCAAAAAGTTTAGCCTACATTCTTCCTTAGATCCCTTCTTTTACTCCGATAGTATTGCGGATCACAATCGATGCAAAGAAAATGAATGCATTTCCATACTATAATAAAAAGGTAAGTGTAATAAATAGAGAACTGGATCATGTCACATGACTTATTCCATTTCTACTCTATGGGATCTTACGGAGCCTGTTCATGGATGACATGGTTGCGGTATGATCATAGAAGATATTCTCCTCAAGTGAACCAGCCTATCCTTCCTAGGTAGGGGACTTACATGTTGATTGGATGCGGAGACACCTTTGGTTGTGAATTCTAATGTGGCAGATCCAATTCTTTATCTGCATGGCCAAATCAATAATTCAAGTCACACACTCCCATAATCCGCCTTTTTTCTTTCGTAAAATTAACTTCAACTATTTGTATTGTATAAAAATACTTTGGAGTTGAAGAGAAGTATCCAAATGACATGTGTTATTTTACAATAACCCATGCTTGTAGCAATGAAATACCAAAACCTACCCGATATGATATATGATAATTATAATTCTCTATGATATGCCTTCCCTATAAAGGACCCGAAATACCTTGCTTACGTATCATTGGAAAGTGCATTAACATAAATACGGCAGTAAGCAGAGGCAGTACAAAGGTATGTAAACTATAAAAACGAGTCAAAGTGGATTGGCCCACACTAGCACTTCCGCGTAATAACTCCACTAAAGGCGATCCTATTACCGGAATGGCGTCAGGTACACCTGTCACAATTTTGACTGCCCAATAGCCAATTTGATCCCAAGGCAAAGAATAACCAGTTACACCAAATGATGCAGTCAAAACAGCCAAAACCACACCTGTGACCCAAGTTAATTCACGGGGTTTTTTAAATCCCCCTGTGAGATACACACGAAATACATGCAGGATCATCATTAAAACCATCATACTTGCTGACCATCGATGAACTGATCGGATTAACCAACCAAAGTTGGCCTCGGTCATTATGTATTGAACCGAGGAAAAAGCCTCTGTAACGGTTGGTCGGTAGTAAAAAGTCATAGCAAAACCGGTAGCGACTTGTACTAGAAAACAAGTAAGTGTAATTCCCCCTAAACAATAAAATATGTTGACATGGGGAGGAACATATTTACTAGTTATATCATCTGCAATTGCCTGAATCTCAAGACGTTCCTCAAACCAATCATATACTTTATTGAGATAGGTAACTAACCCGAGTCCCCCTCTAAGAGCCGTATATGAAAATTTCATCTCGTACGGCTCAAGCAGAAACACAAAAATTTTCAACGAATATTAGAAAAAAGGTTCAAAACTTCATCAGCCACTGAATTGGGTCGATTTGCCTTGAAGATATCAAATAAGAAAAATCCGGAATATCTTCTTTGTGATGATAATGCCAAAAAATCTCAAGTTGGCGCGTCTTTCTTTCTTCCTTTCCCTTATGTTGGTCATTAGAGGCTTCTTGACTTTTCTCTTCCCTATAAAGGATTTGTTTTTTTATGCGTAATATAGAAATTATCTTGTTGAGATCCTATGAATCAGTTCAATTAAAACCTTAGATTCATACTAGAGCCACGATGATTTAGTCTCAAGCTAAACAAAAGGCAAGGGTTCTTCGAATAAGAACCGCTTGATAATCATTTATTGAATCAGTGTAATGACTCGACAAAATCGAGAGAAAAAAAGTTGTCTTTTGGGCAAACAAAATTGGAAGGAAGAAAATTTCTTTTTTATTTTTATTTAAGAACTACTTGAATTTTTCAGTCTGGTTGCGAGGTCTTAATAGTGAGTATGAATCATAGTTCCATTTTTTTTTGATCCACTCTATCTATTTCGTGTTCCAGATACTAGAATAAATAATATCTGACGAATTAGAATCATCTTGATAGAGATAACAGGCCCTTTCTATGTATTATCAATAGGATCAATTCTAACAAGTCACACACTCATATTCCAGAGATACCGAAACAAAAAAATTCCGCGGTCGAACTACCATAATATCTAGAAATGTAGATCTTAAACTAGAAAGGCTTTTTTGGATGGAAAAACTCTGACTTCCTAGTTTTAGTTAGTAGAAACCTAATTGGTTAAAATTCCGTCCAGTAAAACGGAAGAATTATAAATTTCTAAAATGATAGATAGGAATATAGCGAATAAAGCCATTGCGATCCCCATAAAAGGAGTAGTCCCCCAACCCGGGGCGACTTTCCCATATTCCGAATTCAAGGGTTTCAGTAAACTACCTGCACCAGTTCGTTTTGGCCTAGGTTTAGAACTATCTTCAACGGTTTGTGTAGCCATAAATTCTATTTAATCATTGGTGTTGACTTTGTATACTATTCCGTTGTAGTTGTAAATACACGATCTTTTCGTAGATCCATTGTAATCTTGAAATTCTATAAAAATGGAAACAGCAACTTTAGTCGCCATCTCCATATCTGGTTTACTTGTAAGCTTTACTGGGTATGCCTTATATACCGCGTTTGGGCAACCCTCTCAACAATTAAGAGATCCATTCGAAGAACACGGAGACTAATTTAAGTAAGAAGTCTCCCAGATAGGGGGACTTCTTACTTAAATGAAATTATTTTATTCTTTTAGTTGGAGTTGGTGGAACCTTAGGTGGTTCTCGGAAGAAGATAGCGAAAAAAATTATCCCTAAAGTCGAAACTAAAAGGAACGTATAAACCAATGCTTCCATAGATTCGATCCTGGTTTATTTACAATTATAACTTCCACACCTATTCATTTGTCATTTGGGAGAATTTCCCATATAAAGAAAGAAAAAGAGTCAAAGAAAGGATGGGAGATGTTTCCCATGTCAAATCAAAAAAGAGAGGTGAAAGATACTATAACAATGTGTATCAGACTGCCTGTTTCCTTGTAGTTGGATCTCCCACTTTTTGGAATGTTCCAAATTCCACTTGAGCATCCAAATCTGGATCAATACCAGCAAAAACATCTCGGAACAATGTTCTAGCGCCATGCCAAATGTGTCCGAAAAAGAAGAGCAAAGCAAAGGTAGCATGACCAAAAGTGAACCAACCCCTTGGACTGCTGCGAAAAACACCATCAGATTTCAAAGTAGCCCGGTCTAATTCAAAAATTTCCCCTAATTGAGAACGCCTCGCATATTTTTTTACAGTAGCAGGATCAGAATAACTTACTCCATTAAGTTCGCCACCATAGAACTCCACCGTTACACCTACTTGTTCAACACTATATTTGGATTCTGCTCTTCTAAAAGGAACGTCTGCTCTAACAATTCCCTCCTCATCTACCAAAACAACCGGAAATGTTTCAAAAAAAGTAGGCATACGGCGTACAAAAAGCTCACGTCCTTCTTTATCTCTAAAGACGGGATGTCCTAACCATCCAACAGCTATTCCATCCCCATTGTCCATTGAGCCTGCTCTGAATAATCCCCCTTTTGCCGGATTATTACCAATATAATCATAAAAGGCTAATTTTTCGGGAATTTTAGACCAAGCTTCTGATAAACTAAGATTTTCGGCTAAACCATTGCTAACTCTTCGATATATTTCTTGCTGAAAGTATCCCTGATCCCACTGATAACGAGTAGGCCCAAATAATTCGATTGGGGTCGTTGCTGACCCATACCACATAGTTCCAGCAACTACGAAAGCTGCAAAAAAAACAGCAGCGATACTACTGGAAAGTACAGTTTCAATATTGCCCATACGTAATCCTTTATATAGACGTTGAGGCGGACGGACACTAAGATGGAATAAGCCCGCTAATATACCCAATGTACCCGCAGCAATATGATGAGAAGCTATTCCCCCCGGAACAAAAGGATCAAAACCTTCTGCACCCCACGCTGGATTTACAGCTTGTACTTTTCCAGTTAGTCCATAAGGATCGGATACCCATATCCCAGGACCATACAAACCCGTTACATGAAATGCCCCAAAGCCAAAGCAAGCCACCCCTGCAAGAAATAAATGAATTCCAAAGATCTTGGGCAAATCCAAAGAGGGTTTTCCCGTCCGCTCATCAGAGAATATTTCTAGGTCCCAATATACCCAATGCCAGATCGCTGCCAAGAAACACAAGCCAGAAAACACAATATGCGTACCTGCCACACCTTCATAACTCCAAATACCCGGATTTGTTACAGTTCCTCCTGAAATACTCCAACCACCCCACGAATCCGTTATTCCTAAACGAGTCATGAAGGGAATTACGAACATACCTTGTCTCCACATTGGATCCAGAACAGGATCAGAGGGATCAAAAACTGCTAATTCGTATAAAGCCATTGAGCCAGCCCAACCAGAAACTAGAGCTGTGTGCATTATATGCACCGCAAGCAATCGACCCGGATCATTCAATACGACAGTATGAACACGATACCAAGGCAAACCCATGGAAATACCCCTTTAGCAAAGAAAAATAGACACGATGTCGCTTTATTTTATCGCATTGAAAAAGACTATCCATATCCTATGTACCTAACCCTTCTAGGGGATTCTGTGTCAGAAAGCGCGAATATTTATTTCATTCCATTAAAAATAAGAAGCCAATTCTGTTCATAAGAAGAAAGAGAAGCAGATCTATTCTATACTCGATAAGTGCCAATATGCAATGGGTAACTTGGCCAATTTGGAAAAAACGAAGAATAGATCGCTACCCCTCTTTGTTTAGCATTCGAATCACCCATTCCTTTTTCTTTATTCAATCTGTCTTACATTCCTTATATGTATAACCTTTCAATCTACGTATTAATAGAATCTATAGTATTCATATAGAATAAGAATAAAAATTAAGACAATAAACTGCGGATTCTTTCTTTCTGTTCCATTCTTACGTTTCCATATTAAAGTGTGGTTTTCTTACTTAAATTTAATAATATTAATCTAATATGCCCATTGGTGTTCCAAAAGTACCTTACCGGATTCCTGGAGATGAAGAAGCGACTTGGGTTGACTTATACAATGTTATGTATCGAGAAAGGACACTTTTTTTAGGTCAAGAGATTCGTTGCGAGATCACGAATCATATTACAGGTCTCATGGTATATCTGAGTATAGAAGATGGAATTAGTGATATTTTTTTGTTTATAAACTCCCCAGGCGGGTGGCTAATCTCAGGAATGGCTATTTTTGATACGATGCAAACGGTGACACCAGATATATATACAATATGCCTCGGAATAGCCGCCTCCATGGCGTCCTTCATTCTGCTTGGAGGAGAACCCACCAAGCGTATAGCATTCCCTCACGCGAGGATTATGCTTCACCAACCTGCTAGTGCTTATTATCGGGCAAGGACACCAGAATTTTTACTAGAAGTAGAAGAGTTACACAAAGTTCGCGAAATGATCACAAGGGTTTATGCAGTAAGAACAGGCAAGCCTTTTTGGGTTGTATCCGAAGACATGGAAAGGGATGTTTTTATGTCAGCAGACGAAGCCAAAGCTTATGGACTTGTCGATATTGTAGGGGATGAAATGATTGACAAGCACTGCGATACTGATCCAGTGTGGTTTCCAGAAATGTTTAAGGATTGGTAGTGTCCGGATTTCTTGTAAAGTTATTTCACAGCTAAATTCGTGTTTTCCTCGATTTAATAGAAAATAGAAAGACTTCATGATGAGCAATCATCAGGTTAAGATGGATCTAAACCAATCCATTTTTTTCTATATACATACAACATGCCGACGGTTAAACAACTTATTAGAAACGCAAGACAGCCAATACGAAATGCTCGAAAAACGGCCGCGCTTAAAGGATGCCCTCAGCGTCGAGGAACATGTGCTAGGGTGTATGTGCGACTCGTTCAGATCATGACTTCAAACAAATATAAAAAAAATTGAAGTATCCATGATTAGTACCAATGAATAGGATATAGCTTCTCTATCCTAGATTTCTATGGTATATGGAATTTATGGTTTCCTTTGGTGCAAATCCAATTATCTAAATTGGAAATAAGAAGCAATTCTCCCATTGGTAGCAAATGGTTATCCATTAAGCGGAGGAAATAGTAATAAAAAGAAAAAGGCTTATGCTCCTTTATCTTAAAAGAACGGACTAACAGGGTCAGCTACTTAGCCAACTTTCATAATTAAATACCGTCACTGTATGGATAACTCTTATTGTGAAAAGAGCTATTTACTCTATAATGGATAGGTAGAGCCAAAGAATGTGGACTATACAAGTTCGCAATACCTTTTGATGAAAGAAAGGGCTCCGGTGTATAGAGAGGGCCTCACCGTTTAAAAGGGAACCATAGAAACGATGGAACCCACTATTTTTTTTAGTATTATTAGAATGAATTTGTTATTTCGTATAGAAATAACTGAACGGAGTGGAATAAAAAATCGTGGTTGGGAAGGTTACTATAGCAAAAGCCATTGGAATTAATATTTTATATATCGGAATAATTAGTTTTGTTATTAATGAGAAAAAGGGTGGCTAAAAGAAGAGAAATCATTAGTTATTCATTAAGGTTAATTTGATTCAATGACCAGAGTTCCGCGAGGATATATAGCCCGGAGACGACGAACAAAAATGCGTTCATTTGCCTCAAACTTTAGAGGGGCTCATTTAAGACTTAATCGAATGATTACCCAACAGGTAAAAAGAGCTTTTGTTTCCTCTCATCGAGATAGAGGTAGGCAAAAGAGGGATTTTCGTCGTTTGTGGATCACTCGGATAAACGCAGCAACGCGGGTATATAAAGTATTCGATAGTTATAGTAAATTAATACACAACCTGTACAAGAAGAAATTGATTCTTAATCGTAAAATGCTTGCACAAGTAGCTGTATCAAATCCAAATAATCTTTACACGATTTCCAATAAAATAAAGATCATCAATTAAAGGTATAAATAAAGTAATATACTGGAATAATAAAAGATGAATTCCCGGAGTTCCCTCTCCGGGAAGATACAATAAATTAAGATTAAGTGGTAGGAATCAACGAGCTGGATTACTTTCTTTATAATATATATAGGTCTGGCCCTTTCGAATTCGAATAAAACATCAACAATCGGAACTTAAGTTCCGGTTGTTGTTTCTTAAATTTTGGTTGTTGTTTCTTAAGTTTCGATTGGAATTGTACTTTTGCGTTAATTGAGGAATATGTCTATTTTTTCTGGGTCTAGAACCTGTAATTATTGAAATTGACTGGGCTTGAAATTGCTTTTCGTTCTCATAGTTACGAAACGGTAAGAAAGATAAAATACGAGCCTGTTTTATAGCAAGAGTAATTAATCGTTGTTGTTTCAAGGTTAATCTATTTATTCGTCTCGATAATATTTTTCCTTGTTCACTAATAAATCTATTAATTAAACTCATGTTTCTATAATCAATTCGATCTCCCGGGCCAATCCGGGGACGCCTACGAAAAGGTTGTTTAGATTTACGAAAAGGTTGCTTGAATTTACGAAAAGTTTGCTTGGATTTACGAAAGGGTTGCTTGGATTTATTAAAAGTTTGCTTGGATTTACTAAAGGGTTGCTTAGATTTAAGAAAAGGTTGTTTAGATGTATACATGATTTATTCCTTATTTAAAATTTGAAAATTTGAAAATTCACTTCTTTATTTTATTAATTTAGGATCCAGAAGAAGTAGTTTTTCTTTGATCCATATCTTATTTGATTCATATTATAGTATATGAATACCCTCTATACATATGAAATAATATCTACCGGAAATCAGATGAGTTGATTTGTATTTTGTATTCTATACTATGTTTTCTTTATATATTAAATATGAAGTTCTTACTCTTTCTGTTGTTTGGAAAGATCGAACACACGATGTTCCTATTTCTTTATTTCGTGATGAGTCGTATGCTTGCGACAATAACGACAAAATTTTTTGAATTCTAATTGTCCGGGTGTATTGTGGCGATTCTTTTGAGTACTATATCTAGAAATCCCCGTCGATTCCTCATTGGCACCTTTTCGAACACAACTGATGCATTCCAAAATAACTCTGATTCTAACATCTTTTCCCTTGGCCATGAACCTCCTTTTCTTTTTGGATTGACTTAACTTAATTCTTCTACTTATTCTTTTATTCTTCTATTTTGAATCCGAAGAAGAAGAATAAAATTCATTAGAATAATTTTTTTTTATTCTTAAATTAAGTAATAAAAAATAGAGAAATAATTAAAGAATACAATCCTTGTCGAATTAGCAAAGATTTTGGTTCGAAATCCTTTCATTTAATTAGCCAGCCCCACCTTTTCTATGCTCTGATTTCTGAGGCCTTATTTAGCTTGGGTACCCCTTTAAATTGAATTTCTATTTTCAAAAATGGGGTTTACAAAATTTTTAATGACTCTGAGGTTCAACCCAATCCATCTTTTCTTTCTTTTTCCTTCCGATACTAAAAAAAGATTGAAAAGGATCAAATTTTGTCATATCACGAAGAAATCTATCCCTCCCATAGCAATAACTAGAATTAAAAAAAAGGGAATGACAAAGCATCTGGGAATAAACGATTAATTTCTATCAATAAACCTGCTAAAGCACCAAACCATAGAGTACTTAGCACGGGTGCTACAGAGAGATATGTTTTTATATCCCGCATTGAAAATCCTCCTTCCTTGTTGGAATACATATATGATCATAAACTCTTGCCCAAGATTGTTATGCTATATATAAAATGAACCATATCGACGAAATTTTCCTATCCCTAAAAAAGAAAAAGATGACCCCTTCTTCCTATATATTAGCAAGGAAAAGTAATCCTTCTTTTATAGGCGAAATTATATTGGATTTTATATGTATATAATTCCTTAATTATATGAGACCAAAAAGAAGAAATGACACGAGGGTTCTATATATAGATAGAGAAAGAAAGAAGAAGAAAATAGAAAGAAGAAGAAAATTATGATGTGGAAAAGAAGACAGGAATTGTGTACAATGGCATTGTACAACAATTTAATTTGGAAAAGGGATGTAGCGCAGCTTGGTAGCGCGTTTGTTTTGGGTACAAAATGTCACAGGTTCAAATCCTGTCATCCCTACCTATTACTTCTTTCTTCTTTATAGGCAGTAGCGACGAGATCAATTAAAGTAAAGTGGGTATAACTTGAATTTGTGGAGACTATACGTACGTGAGATACATTAGGAATAGAAAAAGATTTTCTTTTTGAATGAATGAAAGCGCTCTTAGTTCAGTTCGGTAGAACGCGGGTCTCCAAAACCCGATGTCGTAGGTTCAAATCCTACAGAGCGTGATTCCATCTATTTTATGTCGAAGCAGAGTAAAATAACTTAACAAAATTGAATTGTAACTCCAATTTCAATTTGACCTCCTCTCTGGTCTGGAGGAGGTCAATCAAAAAAAAATGACTCAATCAAAGATCCAACTGATCCCCACGCCTGTATTGCAAATACGCAGTCACGAATAATCCCGCTAAAGTAATAGGAATTAGGCCTAAGACGATTCCAAATAGAAAAACTTCAATCATTTCGATTTGTTCGAGGGGATAAAAAAAGAGGTACGATCTATCCCTAAATAGTACTCTAAATTATCCACGAATCTCAATGACCAAGAAAAGAATTCCTAATTAGTCTGGAAAAGAGTCGTAGAATGCCAGGAATCCCAAAGAAAGATTTTTCTTTTCTGAATTATAATTATTCAGTCAATTCAAATAAGGCGTATCTTGTTCAAGCCAATAAATAGAGCTGGGGTTATAGTTAAAGCAGCCAGTAGAAAACCAAAATAACTAGTTAAAGTAAGCATGAAAGAGTTAAATTCCATTTATTTTTTTTTACTACACTACATATGTTGGTAAAGCATTTACCTAAGTTATGGAAAATTCAGAATTCATCAGTTATTTTAGATAATACTAAAAAACAAGGTAGAGTAAGATACAGAAGTGTAAAAGAAAGTGGATTCATCAGATGATACATGAGTCCCTAATTCCGAATCAAGAGATTTGTTGTGGAATTTGTCAATTGAGTAAAGTAATAATATTAAGAACTAGATCATCTAACCCCATTGAATTTCATTTTTTCATTCAATTTTCAGGGAAATTTTTGAATAAGAGATAAATAAACAATTGAATTTGAAAAAAAAACTTCTTTCTATTTTGGATAATTTCTTTTTCAATAGGACCCTCGTTTTGGAGTGAACGATCGAATATTCCCCTATTCCTTCTTATTTTAACTGATTGTATTCCATATGGAATAAGAGGAGAACAAAAGCATTCCACGACCTGCCAAGGGGCTGTTAAAAAAAAAAAGAAAGCTCTTCCTTGAATTTACTTTATTTTTATTCCTTTTTCGAACTCCAACCAAAGTAGATTCGAAGACGAGTCACTTCAATTATCCTTTTAAGTTCTATTCTATCTTCTGTCTTTCCCTATTTCATCTCGTAAAGTTCCGCGCTCGCAGTTTGGTCAAGAAAGTTAGACCTAATCCAACAAACAATACAAGGATGAATTACGAATTATGAAAGGATAGATTTCACATATACTTGTCCTTGTATTGTGTCAGTATGAGAATATCCTTCCTAAATTATTTATCCAAACCTATTGATCATTAACTTAGATTTTCCCAAGATTTTGGCTGCTATTCCGAATTACTCTATATATTCCGAAGCCAATGAAAAGTAAGTAGAACCTACAAAAATGGGGTTTTCTATTGATGCCTTGAATAACATATAGCTTACCTATAGACAAAAAAAATAAAAAAGTAATTATGTTTCGGAACCAGGCAAAACCAGATTGCTGTGCCATAGGAAGGATAGCTATACTAATTCGGTATACTCAAAATACACCTTTGGTACAAAATTGACAATCTCACAAGGATGAAATATCAGTAATTTTCTATTTACTGGTCGATCCCATCTTTTACGGAATCAATTCCTTTTTTGAATGTACAAAAATTTTGGGAGTTCAGCATGTCTGGAAGCACGGGAGAACGTTCTTTTGCTGATATTATTACCAGTATTCGATACTGGGTTATTCATAGCATTACTATACCTTCCCTATTCATTGCGGGTTGGTTATTTGTCAGTACGGGTTTAGCTTATGACGTGTTTGGAAGTCCTAGGCCAAACGAGTATTTCACGGAAAGCCGACAAGGAATTCCGTTAATAACCGACCGTTTTGATTCTTTAGAACAACTCGATGAATTTAGTAGATCCTTTTAGGAGGCCCTCAATGACCATAGATCGAACCTATCCTATTTTTACAGTGCGATGGCTGGCTATTCACGGACTAGCTGTACCTACTGTTTTTTTCTTGGGATCAATATCAGCAATGCAGTTCATCCAACGATAAAACAAATTCCAACTATAGAACTATGACACAATCAAACCCGAATGAACAAAATGTTGAATTGAATCGTACCAGTCTATACTGGGGTTTATTACTCATTTTTGTACTTGCTGTTTTATTTTCCAATTACTTCTTCAATTGAGAGAAAGAAAGAGACTAATAAGAATTCTCTTATCCCATTTGGAAGGATACCATCCTTATAACTACCCATGACTGTTTTTGTCTCTAGCATGACCAATTGATAAAATGTGGAGGAAAGTAGGGGAAATGGCCGATACTACTGGAAGAATTCCTCTTTGGCTGATAGGTACTGTAGCTGGTATTGCTGTGATTGGTTTAGTAGGTGTTTTCTTTTATGGTTCATATTCTGG
Source organism: Aegilops tauschii subsp. strangulata (assembly GCF_002575655.3). Lineage (NCBI taxonomy): Eukaryota > Viridiplantae > Streptophyta > Magnoliopsida > Poales > Poaceae > Aegilops > Aegilops tauschii. Next base: position 16,552 of record NW_027332652.1, read on the forward strand.
ATTGGGTTCATCTCTATAGTAATCGGAGGGACCAGATTGTAAACATGAAAAAGTAGGAGCTTAGCGGGTCCTTACCCCCCTTTATCTGATTAGAGCGGAAAGGACCCGCGGAATTTTTACTCTTATAACGCGAATTGAATCTATTCGATTCACTCTTATGAAGCAACAAGAAAAAGAGATCACTCGAGGATCCAATATCTTATTCCACGAAGGAAGTATCCTGAAAATCCTTGATTTAGTTTCGAGTAATAAACTAATAAAACCTTAATCAAAACTATTCAACTAGCCTAAAAATAAAAAAAACCTTCAATGGAAGAGTTTACTTTTTTTTTGCAAAATTTCTGTAAATTTGAAGTTGAACTTAATTAAACAAGCCAAGCAATTTGCTCACAATCACAAGAAATTTTTCCCCCGCCATATTTTCTTCCCCTCTGTTTGTCCACTACCTCGGCTAAACCTAAGCAAAAGAAAAAGAGGTCCAAGAGACAGACCCGAATAAAGAAGAAATAGTAATCTTTGACGAATTAGGAAGAAAAAGGATTCTTATTTTGATACAAGAAGAATCGGCACAAGAAAAAGCCTTTTTCTTGTGCCGAATAGACGATTAAGAAGACCTGCAATCCCTCCGAAAAGGAAGAAATTTTAATTTTATTGTTCTCTGCCTTTGCCTTGGATTCTCTTCTTTTGCATGGGATATAAATAAGGAATTCCAGACATCTCATAAACAAAAAGCAGTCTAAACAAAAAAAGGATTTCCAAAATAGATCATAGATAATTCTAGCAATTGCCAATAAATCGAGGCTTTTTACCAACTTGATGGTAAGAAATCCCGGGACCTAGAAATTCATTTCGTACAATTGAACCTTTTCAAACTGTTTCTTTTTGAGAACCAAAAAAACTTGTGCCAAAATAACGGATGCGAAGAAGAACAAAAGGCCTTGGACACGTAATGGATCCTGAAGCACGATTTCTGCGTCCCCCTGACCAAAACCTCCCACATTAGGATTGCTTGTTAATGGTTGATCAAGCTTGATGGATTCCCCCTCTGAAACAAGAAGTTCTGGTCCGGGAGGTATAATATCAATCACTTGGCGTCCATCTGATGCATCAACTATGGATATTTCATACCCCCCCTTTTCTTTACGTAGTATTTTTCTTACTATACCTGTTGACGTAGCATTATAGACTGTATTGTTACTCTTGCTACCATCAGGATAGATCTGTCCTCTTCCTCGGTTTCCCCCTACATATATGGGATATTTTAAGAAATGAGCATCTTTCTTCGTAGCAGGATCAGGGGAAAGAATGGGAAAGACAATTTCACTATATTTCTTACCGGGAACAGGGCCTATCACAAGAATGTTTTTTTTATCGGGACGATAACTCTGAAAAGCAAGATTTCCTATCTTTTCTTTTAACTCAGGGGAAATACGATCGGGCGGCGCTAATTCGAATCCCTCGGGCAAAATAAGAACAGCACCTACATTCAACCCTCCCTTTTTTCCATTAGCAAGAACTTGTTTCAATTGCATATCATAAGGAATTCGAAGAACTGCTTCAAATACAGTATCGGGAAGCACAGCTTGGGGAACTTCAATATCGACGGGCTTGCTAGCTAAATGGCAATTGGCACATACAATTCGTCCAGTTGCTTCTCGTGGGTTTTCATAACCCTGCTGCGCAAAAATGGGATATGCATTTGAAATAGATGTCCGAGTTATTACGTATATCATGATCGCTACAGAAATCGATCGAGTTATCTGTTCCTTTACCCAAGAAAAAGTATTTCTATTTTCCATGTCCAATCGCAGATCCCAGAATTTCTACAATAAATTAGATAGGTAGCTAAGCTAATCTAGTTCCCTATACACGAATCTGTTGTCATTCTACTGCAACAGTTGTACTGCAATGATGAATACCTTAAAGTAGGTATAAATAGAAAGAATTTTGCTAAAATGGAAAAGGGCTTTCTTTCTAAAAAAAGATGCTTGCTAATTTGATTAATATTAATATCGGGAGATCAAATGAATTTATGCTTCACTAATTGAATGATAAATGACTACAAGCGAAGGAGATAGACGATTTAAACAAAAAAAGACCCAAAATTTCAAACATGTATCTAGAATTACTGGAAAACTACAAACAAAAATAGTGAAAATAAGCTCGTTAGGAGCCCATCCAAAATCGTTGTAGACCCAACGAATTACTAGTTCCCAACCACGGGTGGAGTGAAATCCAACAAAAAAATCAGTAACTAAAAGAATAAAAAAAGCTTTTATTGAGTCATTTAAATTATAGAAGAATTCCTGAACCCAAGAATTCAAAATGACAAGTTCCTCTTTACCCAGAAAAAAAGAACCACTTAGAATAGCCAAACAGATTATATTTGTCGAGAAATGCAAAATGGTATGGAGATGATCCTCATTATTTATTTTGACCCATTGTATTATTTCCTTGTGTATTCCTGTAGGAGGTTTTTGTACATGTGTCTTTAGTTTCCCTTTTATCATCTCGTCCAAGAGAGAAAGTTCTTCTAATTCTATGAATCTTTCTAGAATCCTTTTCTCTTGAATATCAGTTAAGAGAGTTTCGGATTGCCTGGTATTCCACCAATTCTTAATCCAAAGTTCCAGACATTTGTTAAATGAGGAAGAGACCCCCCAAGGCAAAAGTACGATAAATACAAGATATAGTAAAGAAGGCAATGCTTTCTTTTTTTTCATTTTTGATCCGTAAATGGAGTTGTTAATGAATATGCTTCATTCGCTGACTCTATTCCATTCCCTGACTCTATATGATGATATTTCTATTTCATGATATTTCTATTTCTTTGAAGCAAAAACTATATAGGTTTGATACCCTGTATCTATTCTTCTTTTTTGTATATTAGTTAGTAGTGGAATTTCAGTGCATTGGGTTCTTTCTTAGATCTAGATGGAATGAAATAGTGAAATAGAATAAAAAAAAAGCCCTTTCGGATGAAAAAAGAAGAATAGTATGCGATATATCTCACTTGGATAAAAAAAAATTAAAAGCAAATTTCTCTTATCCTCGTTTGTTCCTTCCTTTAGATAAATACTTAAAAATCCCCTTACAATAACAAATCCAATTTAGAAGGGACTTCCTCCCCGTGTTGAGAAAACTTTTCTTCTTCCAATTCTTCTTTTCTTCATTCAACTCAGTTCAAAAAAGATACCTCAAAATACTTCAATTGGTACGCGCAAGAAATAGGCCAATTCGGCAGCTTTTTGTTCAATTTCTCGTGGAGTAAAAAATTGATCATCAGTACGAGTCAAGGGAATGATCCCCTGGCCCCGGATTTCCATATAAAGAATACGACGAGGATAAAGACCCTCTTTAACCTGAATTCTAATTGATTGGATATCCCGCATAAGGAATCGAAGGAAGACGCGACGTTTTATTCCAGGGAATCCCCAACGAAAAATGCACACTATTCCCTCTTTTCTATCGAATCGGTCATAACCACTACCTACATTCCACAAAATAGTACACCACAAGTAGGAGCTAATGAATAGGCCTGCGATTCCGTAGAAAGACATCACGACCCCCTGCGGAAAAAAAAGAATTTCTTGAGATGGAAGTATAGATATAATATTCTTACCAAGATAACTGGAAATCCCAACCGATAAGAATCCTAGTGAACCTAGAAAAAGAATACAGGCCCAGAAAAAATTACCCCTTTTTCGAGAACCTTTTAGAAGTTCTACCCATATGTGTTCTGATCGCCAATTCATATTAGATATACTAAATCCAGCAGCGGTCGATTGAAATTGAGAGAATAAGCTAAATAATTTTGACTTTACTTTTTTTGATTCTGAAATCGCCTTCAGCAACTAGTACTCCTGTGAAATAATAGGTTAGATACATTGACTTTCTATTCAAAAAATATTCGTTGATTCAATTAAAATAAATAAAATAAAACTCGCTATACCTGGCTCTGCATATTCATGCATTTATGCTCGTAGCCTATATCCGCATCCATAACCGTTTTTCATTTGTGTGTAGAAAGTGTGTGTAGAAAAAGCCACATACCCTACCATATTATATTACTTACACTAAAAAATACTAGACAATCTTATTTTTTTGCACATAAAGAAATAAAGAAGTCATTGCAATTGCCGGAAATACTAAGCCTACTAAAGGCACGAAAATAGAAGGTAAGTTTAAATCCGTCATGGAATAGGTGTCTCAATTCAAATTTACTATTTCTATCTAGTCGAAAAATATCTTAAGATTCTTATGATATAATTAAGTATATCTATTATAAGGAATATTGACTATTGTATTGTATTTTTTATTTTTAGTTTGAAAAATATTCTGTAAAAAAAATGAAAGGATAATAAGAAAATTCCAAAAAAGGAGAACTAATTAAAAAGATTTTATTTTGATTTTCCCATCCTCATGGCCTTTCTATCTTTCTAATCTAATTTGAAATTGGATTCAAAAGAAAGCGGTTAGAATTTACTTCCTGCATACATACTTCTCTAGAAGCGCATACAATTGATAATACTATATTTTATTATTTTATTATTTTATTTGTATTTCTTTATTGTATTATACCTTAATATATATATTCTAGATATATAGAATAGACGAATCTCGATTTGTCAAGTCTCATGATCATATCATGATCTATTTTTATTCGGCTCAATCTTTTTTTTTTCTAAAAAAGATTGAGCCGAGTTTAATTGCAATCAATTAGAAGAATAAAGAAGAATTACTGCATTTCATAACTGATTTTTTTCTCTTTTTATTTCGTTTCTTTTTTATTTATACCTTCTTTATCTTTAGTTTTATCTAGTTAATCAATAGTATCTACCGGCTCGAACTCGAATTTGATCGCCTTCCATACTTCACAAGCTGCGGCTAGTTCAGGACTCCATTTGCAAGCTGCTCGGATAATTTCATTACCTTCGCGAGCAAGATCGCGCCCTTCGTTACGAGCTTGTACACAGGCTTCTAAAGCCACTCGATTAGCTGCTGCACCAGGTGCATTTCCCCAAGGATGTCCTAAAGTTCCTCCACCAAATTGTAATACAGAATCGTCCCCAAAGATTTCGGTCAGAGCTGGCATATGCCAAACATGAATACCACCTGAAGCTACCGGTATAACACCTGGCATGGATACCCAGTCCTGAGTGAAAAAGATACCGCGAGCACGATCTTTTTCAATAAAATCATCGCGCAATAAATCAACAAAACCTAAAGTCATTTCGCGTTCCCCTTCTAACTTACCTACTACTGTACCGGAGTGGATATGATCTCCCCCAGACATACGCAATGCTTTAGCTAATACACGGAAATGCATACCATGATTTTTCTGTCTATCAATAACTGCATGCATTGCACGGTGAATGTGAAGAAGTAGGCCATTGTCGCGGCAATAATGAGCCAAAGTAGTATTTGCGGTGAATCCCCCAGTTAAGTAGTCATGCATTACAATAGGAACCCCTAATTCTCTTGCAAATACAGCTCTCTTAATCATTTCTTCACATGTACCCGCAGTCGCATTCAAGTAATGCCCCTTGATTTCACCGGTTTCGGCCTGTGATTTATAAATAGCTTCGGCACAAAAGACAAAACGGTCTCTCCAGCGCATAAATGGTTGTGAGTTTACGTTTTCATCATCTTTGGTAAAATCAAGTCCACCACGTAGACACTCATAACACGCTCTACCATAATTTTTTGCGGATAATCCCAATTTTGGTTTAATAGTACATCCCAATAAAGGACGACCATACTTGTTCAACTTATCTCTTTCAACTTGGATACCATGAGGCGGGCCTTGGAAAGTTTTTGAATAAGTAGGGGGAATTCGTAGATCCTCCAAACGTAGAGCACGTAGGGCTTTGAAACCAAATACGTTACCTACAATGGAAGTAAACATGTTAGTAACGGAACCCTCTTCAAATAGGTCTAATGGATAAGCTACATAACAGATCCATTGGTTGTCTTCCCCAGCAACAGGCTCGATGTGATAGCATCGTCCTTTGTAACGATCAAGACTGGTAAGTCCATCAGTCCAAACAGTTGTCCATGTACCAGTAGAAGATTCGGCAGCTACTGCAGCCCCTGCTTCTTCGGGCGGAACCCCAGGCTGAGGACTTACTCGGAATGCTGCCAAGATATCAGTATCCTTAGTTTCATACTCTGGGGTGTAGTAAGTCAATTTATAATCTTTAACACCAGCTTGAAATCCAACACCTGCTTTAGTTTCTGTTTGTGGTGACATAAGTCCCTCCCTATAACTCTTGAATTAAGAATTCTCACAATAACAGGGTCTACTCGATGTTAATTAGGCGTAAATGAAACTTTAGAAAAAATCTCGTAAAACAAAAAAAAAGGATATTCAATTAATATAATATCAACTCATTAAAGAAAATTGAGGGCATGCTTAGGTTAATGAATATGTTTCATTCATATATAATGCGTACACCCTGTGTATGTTCTATCCTATAGGAATTCCACTATAGGAATTCGATAGGAATTGAGTTGTTGTTATGGTAAGTTAACACGGTTCGTTATTAAACCATGGATTTGATTTACCAAATCCATAATTATTGTATACTCTTTGATAGATATAGCGCAACCCAAATTAATTCCTAATCCTTATTTTACAAGTTCTTAATAGTTCTCTTTTCTTATTTTGAATGCAAATACCTAACTAAATACTAATAAAATTCTTTGTTGACAGCAATCTATGCTTCACAGTAGTATATATTTTGTATATCGAAGTCCTAGATAGGAAAGTAGAGTAGGCACAGATCCTCCACAAAAGGCAAAATGTATGTATATGAAAAAAAGATTGATTGAACTTTCCAACGGACTCATTCCATGAGTAAACGATTGAATGGGATTCGCTTGGGCAACGAAATCAAGTCCTGGTCCCCTTTTCTCTCTTATTGAATTAACTAATTCATTTCCTTTTTACTTTTGGATTTTTTTTGATTTGATTTGGCATTATTCAACAATAAAAAAAGAAAAATTTCGACAAATTCCTTTTTTTTAATTATGTGATAATTATGAGAACCAATCCTACTACTTCTCCTCCCGGGGTTTCCACAATTGAAGAAAAAAGTACAGGTCGTATCGATCAAATTATTGGACCCGTGCTGGATGTCACTTTTCCCCCAGGCAAGTTACCTTATATTTATAACGCTTTGGTAGTCCAGAGTAGAGACACTGCCGATAAGCAAATTAATGTGACTTGTGAGGTACAACAATTATTAGGAAATAATCGAGTTAGAGCTGTAGCTATGAGTGCTACGGACGGGTTGATGAGAGGAATGGAAGTGATTGACACGGGAGCTCCTCTCAGTGTTCCGGTCGGTGGAGCTACTCTCGGACGAATTTTCAACGTTCTTGGGGAGCCTGTTGACAATTTGGGTCCTGTAGATAGTAGTGCAACGTTCCCTATTCATAGATCTGCGCCTGCCTTTATCGAGTTAGATACGAAATTATCCATCTTTGAAACAGGTATTAAGGTCGTCGATCTTTTAGCTCCTTATCGACGTGGAGGAAAAATAGGACTATTTGGGGGGGCTGGAGTAGGTAAAACAGTACTGATCATGGAATTAATCAATAACATTGCTAAAGCTCATGGGGGCGTATCCGTATTCGGTGGAGTAGGGGAACGGACTCGTGAAGGAAATGATCTTTATATGGAAATGAAGGAATCCGGAGTAATTAATGAAAAAAATATTGAGGAATCAAAGGTAGCTCTAGTCTATGGCCAAATGAATGAACCACCGGGAGCTCGTATGAGAGTTGGTTTAACTGCCCTAACTATGGCGGAATATTTCCGAGATGTTAATAAGCAAGACGTGCTTTTATTTATCGATAATATCTTTCGTTTTGTTCAAGCAGGATCAGAGGTATCCGCTTTATTAGGGAGAATGCCCTCCGCAGTGGGTTATCAACCTACTCTTAGTACAGAAATGGGTTCTTTGCAAGAAAGAATTGCTTCTACTAAAAAGGGATCTATAACTTCGATTCAAGCAGTTTATGTACCTGCAGACGATTTGACCGACCCTGCCCCTGCCACAACATTTGCACATTTGGATGCTACTACCGTACTTTCCAGAGGATTAGCTTCCAAGGGTATTTATCCAGCAGTAGATCCTTTAGATTCAACCTCGACTATGTTACAGCCTCGGATCGTTGGCAACGAACATTATGAAACTGCGCAAAGAGTTAAGGAAACTTTACAACGTTACAAAGAACTTCAGGACATTATCGCAATTCTTGGCTTGGATGAATTATCGGAAGAGGATCGTTTAACTGTAGCAAGAGCAAGAAAAATTGAGCGTTTCTTATCACAACCGTTCTTTGTGGCAGAAGTTTTTACTGGTTCTCCAGGAAAGTATGTTGCTCTTGCGGAAACTATTAGGGGATTTCAACTAATCCTTTCCGGAGAATTAGACGGCCTACCTGAACAGGCTTTTTATTTGGTGGGTAACATCGATGAAGCTAGCACGAAAGCTATAACCTTAGAAGAGGAGAACAAATCGAAGAAATGAAATTAAATCTTTATGTACTGACTCCTAAGCGAATTATTTGGGATTGTGAAGTGAAAGAAATCATTTTATCCACTAATAGTGGCCAAATTGGCGTATTACCAAACCACGCCCCCATTAACACAGCAGTAGATATGGGTCCTTTGAGAATACGCCTCCTCAACGACCAATGGTTAACAGCGGTTCTGTGGAGCGGTTTTGCGAGAATAGTTAATAATGAGATCATCATTTTAGGAAATGATGCGGAACTGGGTAGTGATATTGATCCGGAAGAAGCTCAAAAGGCACTTGAAATAGCCGAAGCTAACTTGAGTAAAGCTGAGGGTACGAAAGATTTGGTTGAAGCGAAGCTCGCTCTCAGACGAGCTAGGATACGAATCGAGGCTGTCAATTGGATTCCCCCATCCAATTGAAGACAATCCAGTGGTTTATAGTTGATACAAAGAAAAAGGGAAGAGGGGTAGAAAAAGTTATTAGATAGTGAAGCGAAGTAAGTCCAATGCTATCTAGTAATTTTTCTACCTACTTACCTACTATTGGATTTGAACCAATGACTCCCGCCGTATGAAAGCAATACTCTAACCACTGAGTTAAGTAGGCAATTTATCACCACAAAGGAAGACCCATTACTTCGATCGATTATATATTGAATCCCTTTTCTAAGCAATACCGCTCTGTTATTGGTCTGTTATATACTAAATACTAAACTAAATACTAAACAGATACAGATCAAAGGGGTATCCTCTGGCATTAGAAAATATTCATCTTGACAAGAAATTATCTATATGTTAAGATATCTGTGATAAGGGCTATAGCTCAGTTCGGTAGAGCAACTCGTTTACACGTGCGCCAATGCTTTTCAAAGGAGCTTATTATGCAATGAACATAATCGATCTTATTGCAAAATCAATGTCTTACTTCATAGATTCGAGAGAATAGGAGAACAGTAGCCTGACAAACAGTCGGTTCAGTCCGATTCAGGTGCCAATTCAGGTGCCTAATCAAATAGAACCCTTATGGATTTGCTAGTTGATAAGGTAAATATCCAGCCCACTAAATGCTAGGCGTAATGAGGATAAGGGCCTCCAAAAAACTTCTTTTCGTTCTATGAACTTTAAGGTGTATGAAGTCTCATAGTTAACTCTTGCAGTGGAACGATAGAGACTCCATTTCACTTAGGTTGATTTAATTTAGACCGGAGGCAGACCTAAGTCAAGGTAATCCTCCTTTGAAACACTTTGGTATTGCTCCTAGATAGATCATAATACAAAAAATCAATCAGAGCACAGGGAGCCATCTCATTATCTTTCCGTAAAGAAAAACTATGGTGGACTAACTGATCTTTAAATCAGTTTATGAAAGAGCCCAATGCAAAAAAATGCATGTTGGGTCTTTGAAACAGTTCAAATCATTTCGATAATAATCCGTTTGATCTGTTTTACCGAGAAGGTCTACGGTTCGAATCCGTATAGCCCTAATATGCCCTTTTTTAGATTTTAGGATCTCTATCCTATGTTTTCTTTAGTTTAGTATAGTTTTCATTTTCTCATTAGTATTTGTTTATAGACTGGATAGGCGCCTGCGACATAGAATAGAGATAAAAGCATTACCAAAGGCTCATTCATCGAAAATCAAAATCATACAGACAGGAAAAGAAAAACGAATTTCTATCAAATCAATAGAAGAAAGGATCCTTTCCCTGATTTGAATCCCGTCCTCCTTCAAATAGGATATCTCTAGACTTCCCTATAATAACTGCAATGATTTTATCCATTTTGCGAATTCCTACTTTGTTTTAAGTATATTTATTACTTTGTTTATAGATACATTATGTAAATTGATCAACTTTAAATAGAAAAAATAAAGTAAAGAGTAAATAAGAAAACAGAATATTCTGTCTCATAGTTCTGAAATAGAGTTCTTTATTTTTATTTTATAGTATTACTTCTCATTAATTATACTGCATAGATTAGTCCTACTATCTTAATTAGGTTCTAATTTAGTAGTATTCTCATTTTTATTTAATAGTCTCTTATTATTTTATTATTAAATATTAAATAAAGGATAGAGCTATTCTTTTTTCTAGAGATTCTAGAGAAAGCGAGACAAAGTGAAACGAGAAAGTTTTCTTTATATAAGAATTAGATCTACATACACCATATCTAAATAGAATGGAAATCCAAAAGAAAGGGAGTTGGGATTCCATTGGATGAATCTTTAAAGAAGATGCAGCACAGAGGAAACAAAGGCTAAACTAAGCGCTTTTGTTTGAACAAAAAAGATTCTTGTTTCACCGAGGAAAAGAGAGAAGTTCTGGATAAATTGACAATGCTGAATTGAATTGACTAATTTAAGTTCCGCCTATTCCACATTAATGGGAGTACATTATGTTTCTGCTTCACGAATATGATATTTTTTGGACATTTCTAATAATAGCAAGCCTTATTCCTATTTTGGCATTTTCGATTTCAGGACTTTTAGCCCCGGTTAGTGAAGGACCAGAGAAGCTTTCTAGTTATGAATCGGGTATAGAACCCATGGGAGGGGCTTGGGTACAATTCCGAATACGCTATTATATGTTTGCGCTCGTTTTTGTTGTTTTTGATGTGGAAACCGTCTTTCTATACCCTTGGGCAATGAGTTTCGACGTATTGGGTGTATCCGTTTTTATCGAAGCTTTGATTTTCGTGCTTATCTTAGTTGTTGGTTTAGTTTATGCATGGCGAAAAGGAGCCTTGGAATGGTCTTAACTGAATATTTAGACAAAAAAAAAGAAGGAAAAGATTCTATTGAGACAGTTATGAATTTGATTGAGTTTCCCTTACTTGACCAAACAAGTTCCAATTCTGTTATTTCAACTACACCAAATGATCTTTCGAATTGGTCAAGACTCTCCAGTTTATGGCCCCTTCTATACGGTACCAGTTGTTGTTTCATTGAATTTGCTTCATTAATAGGCTCACGATTCGACTTTGATCGTTATGGATTGGTACCAAGATCAAGTCCTAGGCAAGCAGACCTAATTTTAACAGCCGGTACGGTAACAATGAAAATGGCTCCCTCTTTAGTGAGATTATACGAGCAAATGCCTGAACCAAAATACGTCATTGCTATGGGAGCCTGTACTATTACAGGGGGAATGTTCAGTACGGATTCCTATAGTACTGTTCGGGGAGTTGATAAGTTAATTCCTGTGGATGTCTACTTGCCGGGCTGCCCACCTAAACCGGAGGCAGTTATAGATGCCCTAACAAAACTTCGTAAGAAGATATCGCGAGAAATAGTTGAGGATCGAACTCTATCTCAAAATAAAAATAGATGTTTTACTACCAGTCACAAGCTTTATGTTAGGCGCAGTACTCATACAGGAACTTATGAGCAAGAATTGCTCTATCAATCACCATCTACATTAGATATATCTTCTGAAACTTTTTTCAAATCCAAAAGTTCAGTACCTTCCTACAAATTAGTGAATTAGGAGAGGGGCTCTTTTGTGTAGAAAAATAAAAAGCAGGGCAATCTTTCAAACTTGCATCCGAAATGTGAAATATTTATACAAAGAGGGAGAGATGAAGACAATGCAGCAGGGTTGGTTATCTAATTGGCTAGTCAAACATGAGGTGGTTCATAGATCTTTGGGCTTTGATCACCGAGGAATAGAGACTTTACAAATAAAAGCAGGGGATTGGGATTCCATTGCTGTCATTTTATATGTATATGGTTACAATTATTTACGCTCCCAATGTGCTTATGATGTAGCACCCGGTGGATCTTTAGCTAGCGTGTATCATCTTACGAGAATACAATATGGTATAGATAATCCAGAAGAAGTCTGCATAAAAGTCTTTGCCCAAAAGGATAATCCTAGAATTCCGTCTGTCTTCTGGATTTGGAGAAGTGCCGATTTTCAAGAACGCGAATCTTATGATATGGTGGGAATCTCTTATGATAATCATCCGCGCCTTAAACGTATCCTAATGCCTGAAAGTTGGATAGGCTGGCCCTTACGTAAGGATTATATAACCCCCAATTTTTATGAAATACAAGATGCTCATTGAATGATAAGAAATTCATGCTCACTTATACAACACAACTCCAGATTTTATTCAAGTCAAGGAATATTTTTAGGTTCTTTTCCTAGATGAAACGGAATACCTATTTATAATTAATTCCTAATTATACAAAAGCATTCCAGATAGACTGAGCAAAAAAAGGGTTTCATTTGGATTCCCCTATTTTGAAAATCGCATATTAATTTCCTTCATATGAACAGAAAAATAGGATGACTCAAAGAAGTTCTCTACCAGGAACTTTGTACCGCGCACATTACTTAGCACAACTAGGAAAATAAGATAAGATAAAGATAAGCAAGACTAAAAAAATATTCGTCGGAATAGCGGAATACAAAATTAAGAAACGCAAAAAAATAAAGGGGAATCTCACCCCCTTCTTTATCATAAAGAAAAGATATATTTTAAAACTTCTTTAAAAAGAAGTGCCTCTATATTTATATTATAGATTTATCCACTTAGATGAATAAATATTATTAATGAATATGTATCACAATCCATCTCGAGGTATTTGGATCAATACCTATTCGGTGGATCTTTTTTTTTTCTCTGCCAGGAACCAGATTTGAACTGGTGACACGAGGATTTTCAGTCCTCTGCTCTACCAACTGAGCTATCCTGACCTTTTCTTGTGCATCATCCTAGTAGAGTATTTGTATCTATGTCAATTAAAAGGACTAAAAATTAATTAAAGTATTTCAAATTTAAAATTTGAAAATGGGGGGGTAGTCCTATGCATTGTGCATGGTTTACTTAAATAAAACTTAAAAATAGAGTGAATAACCAAGATTTCTTGCCGATACTCTAATAAAAAAGAAATCTATTCAATGAATAGGATAAGATCCATTGAGTTCTCTTCGCATTCCTTTGTGAAAGAGTAGAATGAGAAAGCTAATGAATCTTAAACCCATTGCATTGATAAAAAGAAAAAAAAGAGGATAAATAATAATAATATAGTATAGTTAGGGAATAAAAGAGGATTTGGGGATAGAGGGACTTGAACCCTCACAACTTATAAAGTCGACGGATTTTCCTTTTACTAGAAATTTCATTGTTGTCAGTATTGACATGTAGAATGGGACTCTCTCTTTGTCCTCGTCCGATTAATCCACTTTTTTAAAGATCTCGAAAACTTTGAATTTGAATTGAAGAATTTGATTATTCAATATTCGATTGGAGTGGATTCACAATAATGAAAAAAAAAAATTATGATATGAGTTTTTTATTTCATAATCATTATCATTTCTAATTTCATTTTTAAAAAAGATAAAGAACCTATATTATAATTATAATATAATATGAGTTCTGTGATTAATCGTTTGCTATGTCAGTATCTATACGTGTTTATTAAATGTATAAGGTATAAAACCCCTCTTTCTCTAATTTAGAATTAGAAGGAATTCCACTAACAACACAACGTAATTAACTCGATTCGTTAGAACAGCTTCCATTGAGTCTCTGCACCTATCCTTTTCCTTTGTATTCTAGTTCGAGAACCCCTTGTTTTCTCAAAACACGGATTTGGCTCAGGATTGCCCTTTTTTAATTCCAGGGTTTCTCTGAATTTGGAAGTTACCACTTAGCAGGTTTCCATACCAAGGCTCAATACAATCAAGTCCGTAGCGTCTACCGATTTCGCCATATCCCCATTTCCCTCTTCTTTGAGACCAGGATTCCTTGTGTAATTTCATCCATCTCTTAGTTTTTTTTTTGAATCATTGAGTTCATCACTCAACGTAGTCTAGCAGTTCAGTTCGACTCTATTTGAGAGACCTCGCTTGCTTATTGCAATTCAGAATTGAATTGATTCTATCCTTGAT
>NW_027332653.1:0-36793 GCF_002575655.3 Aegilops tauschii subsp. strangulata
AACGGACAATCTCTTTCAAAGTATCAGGATTTCATCCGGAAACTCGTCTGTTACAAAGGGATTTCATTTTTTAAAACTTATTTGAACTCTTGACTTTTTGTGTGTTCAAAATGCACCATCCAAAGCCACATCATCATTTTTCAATCCTTTCTTACTTCATTTGTTATTTTTCATGCATTTACTAATTATTTTGAGCTATAAGACCCTAAAATTGAAAAGCATTTCAAATGAACTCTGAAAAGGTTGCAAGTTGGCATGATATCATCATTTCATCCACATAGCATGTGCAAGAAAGTTGAGAGGGTGACGGCAAAAACTGGATGCACTTCGTGTACAAAACAGACAATCTCTTTCAAAGTATCAGGATTTCATCCGGAAACTCGTCTGTTACAAAGGGATTTCATTTTTAAAACTTATTTGAACTCCTGACTTTTTGTGTGTTCAAAATGCACCATCCAAAGCCACATCATCATTTTTCAATCCTTTCTTACTTCATTTGTTATTTGTCATGCATTTACTAATTATTTTGAGCTATAAGACCCTAAAATTGAAAAGCATTTCAAATGAACTCTGAAAAGGTTGAAAGTTGGCATGATATCATCATTTCATCCACATAGCATGTGCAAGAAAGTTGAGAGGGTTACGGCAAAAACTGGATGCACTTCGTGTACAAACCGGACAATCTCTTTCAAAGTATCAGGATTTCATCCGGAAACTCGTCTGTTACAAAGGGATTTCGTTTTTTAAAACTTATTTGAACTCCTGACTTTTTGTGTGTTCAAAATGCACCATTCAAAGCCACATCATCATTTTTCAATCCTTTCTTACTTCATTTGTTATTTTTCATGCATTTACTAATTATTTTGAGCTATAAGACCCTAAAATTGAAAAGCATTTCAAATGAACTCTGCAAGGTTGAAAGTTGGCATGATATCATCATTTCATCCACATAGCATGTGCGAGAAAGTTGAGAGGGTTACGGCAAAAACTGGATGCACTTCGTGTACAAACCGGACAATCTCTTTCAAAGTATCAGGATTTCATCCGGAAACTCGTCTGTTACAAAGGGATCTCATTTTTTAAAACTTATTTGAACTCCTGACTTTTTGTGTGTTCAAAATGCACCATCCAAAGCCACATCATCATTTTTCAATCCTTTCTTACTTCATTTGTTATGTTTCATGCATTTACTAATTATTTTGAGCTATAAGACCCTAAAATTGAAAAGCATTTCAAATGAACTCTGAAAAGGTTAAAGTTGGCATGATATCATCATTTCATCCACATAGCATGTGCGAGAAAGTTGAGAGGGTTACGGCAAAAACTGGATGCACTTCGTGTACAAAACGGACAATCTCTTTCAAAGTATTAGGATTTCATCCGGAAACTCGTCTGTTACAAAGGGATTTCATTTTTTTTAACTTATTTGAACTCCTGACTTTTTGTGTGTTCAAAATGCACCATTCAAAGCCACATCATCATTTTTCAATCCTTTCTTACTTCATTTGTTATTTTTCATGCATTTACTAATTATTTTGAGCTATAAGACCCTAAAATTGAAAAGCATTTCAAATGAACTCTGAAAAGGTTGATAGTTGGCATGATATCATCATTTCAACCACATAGCATGTGCGAGAAAGTTGAGAGGGTTACGGCAAAAACTGGATGCATTTCGTGTACAAAACGGACAATCTCTTTCACAGTATCAGGATTTCATCCGGAAACTCGTCTGTTACAAAGGGATTTCATTTTTTAAAACTTATTTGAACTCCTGACTTTTTGTGTGTTCAAAATGCACCATTCAAAGCCACATCATCATTTTTCAATCCTTTCTTACTTCATTTGTTATTTTTCATGCATTTACTAATTATTTTGAGCTATAAGACCCTAAAATTGAAAAGCATTTCAAATGAACTCTTAGAAGGTTGAAAGTTGGCATGATATCATCATTTCATCCACATAGCATGTTTAAGAAAGTTGAGAGGGTTACGGCAAAAACTGGATGCACTTCGTGTACAAAACGGACAATCTCTTTCAAAGTATCAGGATTTCATCCGGAAACTCGTCTGTTACAAAGGGATTTCATTTTTTAAAACTTATTTGAACTCCTGACTTTTTGTGTGTTCAAAATGCACCATCCAAAGCCACATCATCATTTTTCAATCCTTTCTTACTTCATTTGTTATTTTTCATGCATTTACTAATTATTTTGAGCTATAAGACCCTAAAATTGAAAAGCATTTCAAATGAACTCTGCAAGGTTGAAAGTTGGCATGATATCATCATTTCATCCACATAGCATGTGCGAGAAAGTTGAGAGGGTTACGGCAAAAACTGGATGCACTTCGTGTACAAAACGGACAATCTCTTTCAAAGTATCAGGATTTCATCCGGAAACTCGTCTGTTACAAAGGGATTTCATTTTTTAAAACTTATTTGAACTCCTGACTTTTTGTGTGTTCAAAATGCACCATTCAAAGCCACATCATCATTTTTCAATCCTTTCTTACTTCATTTGTTATTTTTCATGCATTTACTAATTATTTTGAGCTATAAGACCCTAAAATTGAAAAGCATTTCAAATGAACTCTGAAAAGGTTGAAAGTTGGCATGATATCATCATTTCAACCACATAGCATGTGCGAGAAAGTTGAGAGGGTTACGGCAAAAACTGGATGCATTTCGTGTACAAAACGGACAATCTCTTTCACAGTATCAGGATTTCATCCGGAAACTCGTCTGTTACAAAGGGATTTCATTTTTTAAAACTTATTTGAACTCCTGACTTTTTGTGTGTTCAAAATGCACCATCCAAAGCCACATCATCATTTTTCAATCCTTTCTTACTTCATTTGTTATTTGTCATGCATTTACTAATTATTTTGAGCTATAAGACCCTAAAATTGAAAAGCATTTCAAATGAACTCTGAAAAGGTTGAAAGTTGGCATGATATCATCATTTCATCCACATAGCATGTGCAAGAAAGTTGAGAGGGTTACGGCAAAAACTGGATGCACTTCGTGTACAAACCGGACAATCTCTTTCAAAGTATCAGGATTTCATCCGGAAACTCGTTTGTTACAAAGGGATTTCATTTTTTAAAACTTATTTGAACTCCTGACTTTTTGTGTGTTCAAAATGCACCATTCAAAGCCACATCATCATTTTTCAATCCTTTCTTACTTCATTTGTTATTTTTCATGCATTTACTAATTATTTTGAGCTATAAGACCCTAAAATTGAAAAGCATTTCAAATGAACTCTGCAAGGTTGAAAGTTGGCATGATATCATCATTTTATCCACATAGCATGTGCGAGAAAGTTGAGAGGGTTACGGCAAAAACTGGATGCACTTCGTGTACAAACCGGACAATCTCTTTCAAAGTATCAGGATTTCATCCGGAAACTCGTCTGTTACAAAGGGATCTCATTTTTTAAAACTTATTTGAACTCCTGACTTTTTGTGTGTTCAAAATGCACCATCCAAAGCCACATCATCATTTTTCAATCCTTTCTTACTTCATCTGTTATGTTTCATGCATTTACTAATTATTTTGAGCTATAAGACCCTAAAATTGAAAAGCATTTCAAATGAACTCTGAAAAGGTTAAAAGTTGGCATGATATCATCATTTCATCCACATAGCATGTGCGAGAAAGTTGAGAGGGTTACGGCAAAAACTGGATGCACTTCGTGTACAAAACGGACAATCTCTTTCAAAGTATTAGGATTTCATCCGGAAACTCGTCTGTTACAAAGGGATTTCATTTTTTTAACTTATTTGAACTCCTGACTTTTTGTGTGTTCAAAATGCACCATTCAAAGCCACATCATCATTTTTCAATCCTTTCTTACTTCATTTGTTATTTTTCATGCATTTACTAATTATTTTGAGCTATAAGACCCTAAAATTGAAAAGCATTTCAAATGAACTCTGAAAAGGTTGAAAGTTGGCATGATATCATCATTTCAACCACATAGCATGTGCGAGAAAGTTGAGAGGGTTACGGCAAAAACTGGATGCATTTCGTGTACAAAACGGACAATCTCTTTCACAGTATCAGGATTTCATCCGGAAACTCGTCTGTTACAAAGGGATTTCATTTTTTAAAACTTATTTGAACTCCTGACTTTTTGTGTGTTCAAAATGCACCATTCAAAGCCACATCATCATTTTTCAATCCTTTCTTACTTCATTTGTTATTTTTCATGCATTTACTAATTATTTTGAGCTATAAGACCCTAAAATTGAAAAGCATTTCAAATGAACTCTTAGAAGGTTGAAAGTTGGCATGATATCATCATTTCATCCACATAGCATGTTTAAGAAAGTTGAGAGGGTTACGGCAAAAACTGGATGCACTTCGTGTACAAAACGGACAATCTCTTTCAAAGTATCAGGATTTCATCCGGAAACTCGTCTGTTACAAAGGGATTTCATTTTTTAAAACTTATTTGAACTCCTGACTTTTTGTGTGTTCAAAATGCACCATCCAAAGCCACATCATCATTTTTCAATCCTTTCTTACTTCATTTGTTATTTTTCATGCATTTACTAATTATTTTGAGCTATAAGGCCCTAAAATTGAAAAGCATTTCAAATGAACTCTGAAAAGGTTGCAAGTTGGCATGATATCATCATTTCATCCACATAGCATGTGCGAGAAAGTTGAGAAGGTTACGGCAAAAACTGGATGCACTTCGTGTACAAAATGGACAATCTCTTTCAAAGTATCAGGATTTCATCCGGAAACTCGTCTGTTACAAAGGGATTTCATTTTTTAAAACTTATTTGAACTCCTGACTTTTTGTGTGTTCAAAATGCACCATCCAAAGCCACATCATCATTTTTCAATCCTTTCTTACTTCATTTGTTATTTTTCATGCATTTACTAATTATTTTGAGCTATAAGACCCTAAAATTGAAAAGCATTTCAAATGAACTCTGAAAAGGTTGCAAGTTGGCATGATATCATCATTTCATCCACATAGCATGTGCAAGAAAGTTGAGAGGGTGACGGCAAAAACTGGATGCACTTCGTGTACAAAACAGACAATCTCTTTCAAAGTATCAGGATTTCATCCGGAAACTCGTCTGTTACAAAGGGATTTCATTTTTTAAAACTTATTTGAACTCCTGACTTTTTGTGTGTTCAAAATGCACCATCCAAAGCCACATCATCATTTTTCAATCCTTTCTTACTTCATTTGTTATTTGTCATGCATTTACTAATTATTTTGAGCTATAAGACCCTAAAATTGAAAAGCATTTCAAATGAACTCTGAAAAGGTTGAAAGTTGGCATGATATCATCATTTCATCCACATAGCATGTGCAAGAAAGTTGAGAGGGTTACGGCAAAAACTGGATGCACTTCGTGTACAAACCGGACAATCTCTTTCAAAGTATCAGGATTTCATCCGGAAACTCGTCTGTTACAAAGGGATTTCATTTTTTAAAACTTATTTGAACTCCTGACTTTTTGTGTGTTCAAAATGCACCATTCAAAGCCACATCATCATTTTTCAATCCTTTCTTACTTCATTTGTTATTTTTCATGCATTTACTAATTATTTTGAGCTATAAGACCCTAAAATTGAAAAGCATTTCAAATGAACTCTGCAAGGTTGAAAGTTGGCATGATATCATCATTTCATCCACATAGCATGTGCGAGAAAGTTGAGAGGGTTACGGCAAAAACTGGATGCACTTCGTGTACAAACCGGACAATCTCTTTCAAAGTATCAGGATTTCATCCGGAAACTCGTCTGTTACAAAGGGATCTCATTTTTTAAAACTTATTTGAACTCCTAACTTTTTGTGTGTTCAAAATGCACCATCCAAAGCCACATCATCATTTTTCAATCCTTTCTTACTTCATTTGTTATGTTTCATGCATTTACTAATTATTTTGAGCTATAAGACCCTAAAATTGAAAAGCATTTCAAATGAACTCTGAAAAGGTTAAAAGTTGGCATGATATCATCATTTCATCCACATAGCATGTGCGAGAAAGTTGAGAGGGTTACGGCAAAAACTGGATGCACTTCGTGTACAAAACGGACAATCTCTTTCAAAGTATTAGGATTTCATCCGGAAACTCGTCTGTTACAAAGGGATTTCATTTTTTTTAACTTATTTGAACTCCTGACTTTTTGTGTGTTCAAAATGCACCATTCAAAGCCACATCATCATTTTTCAATCCTTTCTTACTTCATTTGTTATTTTTCATGCATTTACTAATTATTTTGAGCTATAAGACCCTAAAATTGAAAAGCATTTCAAATGAACTCTGAAAAGGTTGAAAGTTGGCATGATATCATCATTTCAACCACATAGCATGTGCGAGAAAGTTGAGAGGGTTACGGCAAAAACTGGATGCATTTCGTGTACAAAACGGACAATCTCTTTCACAGTATCAGGATTTCATCCGGAAACTCGTCTGTTACAAAGGGATTTCATTTTTTAAAACTTATTTGAACTCCTGACTTTTTGTGTGTTCAAAATGCACCATTCAAAGCCACATCATCATTTTTCAATCCTTTCTTACTTCATTTGTTATTTTTCATGCATTTACTAATTATTTTGAGCTATAAGACCCTAAAATTGAAAAGCATTTCAAATGAACTCTTAGAAGGTTGAAAGTTGGCATGATATCATCATTTCATCCACATAGCATGTTTAAGAAAGTTGAGAGGGTTACGGCAAAAACTGGATGCACTTCGTGTACAAAACGGACAATCTCTTTCAAAGTATCAGGATTTCATCCGGAAACTCGTCTGTTACAAAGGGATTTCATTTTTTAAAACTTATTTGAACTCCTGACTTTTTGTGTGTTCAAAATGCACCATCCAAAGCCACATCATCATTTTTCAATCCTTTCTTACTTCATTTGTTATTTTTCATGCATTTACTAATTATTTTGAGCTATAAGACCCTAAAATTGAAAAGCATTTCAAATGAACTCTGAAAAGGTTGCAAGTTGGCATGATATCATCATTTCATCCACATAGCATGTGCAAGAAAGTTGAGAGGGTTACGGCAAAAACTGGATGCACTTCGTGTACAAAACGGACAATCTCTTTCAAAGTATCAGGATTTCATCCGGAAACTCGTCTGTTACAAAGGGATTTCATTTTTTAAACTTATTTGAACTCCTGACTTTTTGTGTGTTCACAATGCACCATTCAAAGCCACATCATCATTTTTCAATCCTTTCTTACTTCATTTGATATTTTTCATGCATTTACTAATTATTTTGAGCTATAAGACCCTAAAATTGAAAAGCATTTCAAATGAACTTTTAAAAGGTTGAAAGTTGGCATGATATCATCATTTCATCCACATAGCATGTGCAAGAAAGTTGAGAGGGTTACGGCAAAAACTGGATGCACTTCGTGTACAAAACGGACAATCTCTTTCAAAGTATCAGGAATTCATCCGGAAACTCGTCTGTTACAAAGGGATTTCATTTTTTAAAACCTATTTGAACTCCTGACTTTTTGTGTCTTCAAAATGCACCATTCAAAGCCACATCATCATTTTTCAATCCTTTCTTACTTCATTTGTTATTTTTCATGCATTTACTAATTATTTTGAGCTATAAGACCCTAAAATTGAAAAGCATTTCAAATGAACTCTGAAAAGGTTGAAAGTTGGCATGATATCATCATTTCATCCACATAGCATGTGCGAGAAAGTTGAGAGGGTTACGGCAAAAACTGGATGCACTTCGTGTACAAAACGGACAATCTCTTTCAAAGTATCAGGATTTCATCCGGAAACTCGTCTGTTACAAAGGGATTTCATTTTTTAAAACTTATTTGAACTCCTGACTTTTTGTGTGTTCAAAATGCACCATTCAAAGCCACATCATCATTTTTCAATCCTTTCTTACTTCATTTGTTATTTTTCATGCATTTACTAATTATTTTGAGCTATAAGACCCTAAAATTGAAAAGCATTTCAAATGAACTCTGAAAAGGTTGCAAGTTGGCATGATATCATCATTTCATCCACATAGCATGTGCAAGAAAGTTGAGAGGGTTACGGCAAAAACTGAATGCACTTCGTGTACAAAACGGACAATCTCTTTCAAAGTATCAGGATTTCATCCGGAAACTCGTCTGTTACAAAGGGATCTCATTTTTTAAAACTTATTTGAACTCCTGACTTTTTGTGTGTTCAAAATGCACCATTCAAAGCCACATCATCATTTTTCAATCCTTTCTTACTTCATTTGTTATTTTTCATGCATTTACTAATTATTTTGAGCTATAAGACCCTAAAATTGAAAAGCATTTCAAATGAACTCTGAAAAGGTTGAAAGTTGGCATGATATCATCATTTCATCCACATAGCATGTGCGAGAATGTTGAGATTGTTGCGGCAAAAACTGGATGCACTTCGTGTACAAAACGGACAATCTCTTTCAAAGTATCAGGATTTCATCCGGAAACTCGTCTGTTACAAAGGGATTTCATTTTTTTAAACTTATTTGAACTCCTGACTTTTTGTGTGTTCAAAATGCACCATTCAAAGCCACATCATCATTTTTCAATCCTTTCTTACTTCATTTGATATTTTTCATGCATTTACTAATTATTTTGAGCTATAAGACCCTAAAATTGAAAAGCATTTCAAATGAACTCTTAAAAGGTTGAAAGTTGGCATGATATCATCATTTCATCCACATAGCATGTGCAAGAAAGTTGAGAGGGTTACGGCAAAAACTGGATGCACTTCGTGTACAAAACGGACAATCTCTTTCAAAGTATCAGGAATTCATCCGGACACTCGTCTGTTACAAAGGGATTTCATTTTTTAAAACTTATTTGAACTCCTGACTTTTTGTGTGTTCAAAATGCACCATTCAAAGCCACATCATCATTTTTCAATCCTTTCTTACTTCATTTGTTATTTTTCATGCATTTACTAATTATTTTGAGCTATAAGACCCTAAAATTGAAAAGCATTTCAAATGAACTCTGAAAAGGTTGAAAGTTGGCATGATATCATCATTTCAACCACATAGCATGTGCGAGAAAGTTGAGAGGGTTACGGCAAAAACTGGATGCACTTCGTGTACAAAACGGACAATCTCTTTCACAGTATCAGGATTTCATCCGGAAACTCGTCTGTTACAAAGGGATTTCATTTTTTAAAACTTATTTGAACTCCTGACTTTTTGTGTGTTCAAAATGCACCATTCAAAGCCACATCATCATTTTTCAATCCTTTCTTACTTCATTTGTTATTTTTCATGCATTTACTAATTATTTTGAGCTATAAGACCCTAAAATTGAAAAGCATTTCAAATGAACTCTTAAAAGGTTGAAAGTTGGCATGATATCATCATTTCATCCACATAGCATGTTTAAGAAAGTTGAGAGGGTTACGGCAAAAACTGGATGCACTTCGTGTACAAAACGGACAATCTCTTTCAAAGTATCAGGATTTCATCCGGAAACTCGTCTGTTACAAAGGGATTTCATTTTTTAAAACTTATTTGAACTCCTGACTTTTTGTGTGTTCAAAATGCACCATCCAAAGCCACATCATCATTTTTCAATCCTTTCTTACTTCATTTGTTATTTTTCATGCATTTACTAATTATTTTGAGCTATAAGACCCTAAAATTGAAAAGCATTTCAAATGAACTCTGAAAAGGTTGCAAGTTGGCATGATATCATCATTTCATCCACATAGCATGTGCAAGAAAGTTGAGAGGGTGACGGCAAAAACTGGATGCACTTCGTGTACAAAACGGACAATCTCTTTCAAAGTATCAGGATTTCATCCGGAAACTCGTCTGTTACAAAGGGATTTCATTTTTTAAAACTTATTTGAACTCCTGACTTTTTGTGTGTTCAAAATGCACCATCCAAAGCCACATCATCATTTTTCAATCCTTTCTTACTTCATTTGTTATTTTTCATGCATTTACTAATTATTTTGAGCTATAAGACCCTAAAATTGAAAAGCATTTCAAATGAACTCTGAAAAGGTTGAAAGTTGGCATGATATCATCATTTCATCCACATAGCATGTGCGAGAAAGTTGAGAGGGTTACGGCAAAAACTGGATGCACTTCGTGTACAAAACGGACAATCTCTTTCAAAGTATCAGGATTTCATCCGGAAACTCGTCTGTTACAAAGGGATTTCATTTTTTAAAACTTATTTGAACTCCTGACTTTTTGTGTGTTCAAAATGCACCATTCAAAGCCACATCATCATTTTTCAATCCTTTCTTACTTCATTTGTTATTTTTCATGCATTTACTAATTATTTTGAGCTATAAGACCCTAAAATTGAAAAGCATTTCAAATGAACTCTGAAAAGGTTGCAAGTTGGCATGATATCATCATTTCATCCACATAGCATGTGCAAGAAAGTTGAGAGGGTTACGGCAAAAACTGAATGCACTTCGTGTACAAAACGGACAATCTCTTTCAAAGTATCAGGATTTCATCCGGAAACTCGTCTGTTACAAAGGGATCTCATTTTTTAAAACTTATTTGAACTCCTGACTTTTTGTGTGTTCAAAATGCACCATTCAAAGCCACATCATCATTTTTCAATCCTTTCTTACTTCATTTGTTATTTTTCATGCATTTACTAATTATTTTGAGCTATAAGACCCTAAAATTGAAAAGCATTTCAAATGAACTCTGAAAAGGTTGAAAGTTGGCATGATATCATCATTTCATCCACATAGCATGTGCGAGAATGTTGAGATTGTTGCGGCAAAAACTGGATACACTTCGTGTACAAAACGGACAATCTCTTTCAAAGTATCAGGATTTCATCCGGAAACTCGTCTGTTACAAAGGGATTTCATTTTTTTAAACTTATTTGAACTCCTGACTTTTTGTGTGTTCAAAATGCACCATTCAAAGCCACATCATCATTTTTCAATCCTTTCTTACTTCATTTGATATTTTTCATGCATTTACTAATTATTTTGAGCTATAAGACCCTAAAATTGAAAAGCATTTCAAATGAACTCTTAAAAGGTTGAAAGTTGGCATGATATCATCATTTCATCCACATAGCATGTGCAAGAAAGTTGAGAGGGTTACGGCAAAAACTGGATGCACTTCGTGTACAAAACGGACAATCTCTTTCAAAGTATCAGGAATTCATCCGGACACTCGTCTGTTACAAAGGGATTTCATTTTTTAAAACTTATTTGAACTCCTGACTTTTTGTGTGTTCAAAATGCACCATTCAAAGCCACATCATCATTTTTCAATCCTTTCTTACTTCATTTGTTATTTTTCATGCATTTACTAATTATTTTGAGCTATAAGACCCTAAAATTGAAAAGCATTTCAAATGAACTCTGAAAAGGTTGAAAGTTGGCATGATATCATCATTTCAACCACATAGCATGTGCGAGAAAGTTGAGAGGGTTACGGCAAAAACTGGATGCACTTCGTGTACAAAACGGACAATCTCTTTCACAGTATCAGGATTTCATCCGGAAACTCGTCTGTTACAAAGGGATTTCATTTTTTAAAACTTATTTGAACTCCTGACTTTTTGTGTGTTCAAAATGCACCATTCAAAGCCACATCATCATTTTTCAATCCTTTCTTACTTCATTTGTTATTTTTCATGCATTTACTAATTATTTTGAGCTATAAGACCCTAAAATTGAAAAGCATTTCAAATGAACTCTTAAAAGGTTGAAAGTTGGCATGATATCATCATTTCATCCACATAGCATGTTTAAGAAAGTTGAGAGGGTTACGGCAAAAACTGGATGCACTTCGTGTACAAAACGGACAATCTCTTTCAAAGTATCAGGATTTCATCCGGAAACTCGTCTGTTACAAAGGGATTTCATTTTTTAAAACTTATTTGAACTCCTGACTTTTTGTGTGTTCAAAATGCACCATCCAAAGCCACATCATCATTTTTCAATCCTTTCTTACTTCATTTGTTATTTTTCATGCATTTACTAATTATTTTGAGCTATAAGACCCTAAAATTGAAAAGCATTTCAAATGAACTCTGAAAAGGTTGCAAGTTGGCATGATATCATCATTTCATCCACATAGCATGTGCAAGAAAGTTGAGAGGGTGACGGCAAAAACTGGATGCACTTCGTGTACAAAACGGACAATCTCTTTCAAAGTATCAGGATTTCATCCGGAAACTCGTCTGTTACAAAGGGATTTCATTTTTTAAAACTTATTTGAACTCCTGACTTTTTGTGTGTTCAAAATGCACCATCCAAAGCCACATCATCATTTTTCAATCCTTTCTTACTTCATTTGTTATTTGTCATGCATTTACTAATTATTTTGAGCTATAAGACCCTAAAATTGAAAAGCATTTCAAATGAACTCTGAAAAGGTTGAAAGTTGGCATGATATCATCATTTCATCCACATAGCATGTGCAAGAAAGTTGAGAGGGTTACGGCAAAAACTGGATGCACTTCGTGTACAAACCGGACAATCTCTTTCAAAGTATCAGGATTTCATCCGGAAACTCGTCTGTTACAAAGGGATTTCATTTTTAAAACTTATTTGAACTCCTCACTTTTTGTGTGTTCAAAATGCACCATCCAAAGCCACATCATCATTTTTCAATCCTTTCTTACTTCATTTGTTATTTTTCATGCATTTACTAATTATTTTGAGCTATAAGATCGTAAAATTGAAAAGCATTTCAAATGAACTCTGAAAAGGTTGAAAGTTGGCATGATATCATCATTTCATCCACATAGCATGTGCGAGAAAGTTGAGAGGGTTACGGCAAAAACTGGATGCACTTCGTGTACAAAACGGACAATCTCTTTCAAAGTATCAGGATTTCATCCGGAAACTCGTCTGTTACAAAGGGATTTCATTTTTTAAAACTTATTTGAACTCCTGACTTTTTGTGTGTTCAAAATGCACCATCCAAAGCCACATCATCATTTTTCAATCCTTTCTTACTTCATTTGTTATTTTTCATGCATTTACTAATTATTTTGAGCTATAAGACCCTAAAATTGAGAAGCATTTCAAATGAACTCTGAAAAGGTTGAAAGTTGGCATGATATCATCATTTCATCCACATAGCATGTGCGAGAAAGTTGAGAGGGTTACGGCAAAAACTGGATGCACTTCGTGTACAAAACGGACAATCTCTTTCAAAGTATCAGGATTTCATCCGGAAACTCGTCTGTTACAAAGGGATTTCATTTTTTAAAACTTATTTGAACTCCTGCCTTTTGTGTGTTCAGAATGCACCATTCAAAGCCACATCATCATTTTTCAATCCTTTGTTACTTCATTTGTTATTTTCCATGCATTTACTAATTATTTTGAGCTATAAGACCCTAAAATTGAAAAGCATTTCAAATGAACTCTGAAAAGGTTGAAAGTTGGCATGATATCATCATTTCATCCACATAGCATGTGCGAGAAAGTTGAGAGGCTTACGGCAAAAACTGGATGCACTTCGTGTACAAAACGGACAATCTCTTTCAAAGTATCAGGATTTCATCCGGAAACTCGTCTGTTACAAAGGGATTTCATTTTTTTAAACTTATTTGAACTCCTGACTTTTTGTGTGTTTAAAATGCACCATTCAAAGCCACATCATCATTTTTCAATTCTTTGGTACTTCATTTGTTATTTTTCATGCATTTACTAATTATTTTGAGCTATAAGACCCTAAAATTGAAAAGCATTTCAAATGAACTCTGAAAAGGTTGAAAGTTGGCATGATATCATCATTTCATCCACATAGCATGTGCGAGAAAGTTGAGAGGGTTACGGCAAAAACTGGATGCACTTCGTGTACAAACCGGACAATCTCTTTCAAAGTATCAGGATTTCATCCGGAAACTCGTCTGTTACAAAGGGATTACATTTTTTAAAACTTATTTGAACTCCTGACTTTTTGTGTGTTCAAAATGCACCATCCAAAGCCACATCATCATTTTTCAATCCTTTCTTACTTCATTTGTTATTTTTCATGCATTTACTAATTATTTTGAGCTATAAGACCCTAAAATTGAGAAGCATTTCATATGAACTCTGAAATGGTTGCAAGTTGGCATGATATCATCATTTCATCCACATAGCATGTGCGAGAAAGTTGAGAGGGTTACGGCAAAAACTGGATGCACTTCGTGTACAAAACGGACAATCTCTTTCAAAGTATCAGGATTTCATCCGGAAACTCGTCTGTTACAAAGGGATTTCATTTTTTAAAACTTATTTGAACTCCTGACTTTTTGTGTGTTTAAAATGCACCATTCAAAGCCACATCATCATTTTTCAATTCTTTGTTACTTCATTTGTTATTTTTCATGCATTTACTAATTATTTTGAGCTATAAGACCCTAAAATTGAAAAGCATTTCAAATGGACTCTGAAAAGGTTGAAAGTTGGCATGATATCATCATTTCATCCACATAGCATGTGCGAGAAAGTTGAGATGGTTACGGCAAAAACTGGATGCACTTCGTGTACAAAACGGACAATCTCTTTCAAAGTATCAGGATTTCATCCGGAAACTCGTCTGTTACAAAGGGATTTCATTTTTTTAAACTTATTTGAAATCTTGACTTTTTGTGTGTTTAAAATGCACCATTCAAAGCCACATCATCATTTTTCAATTCTTTGGTACTTCATTTGTTATTTTTCATGCATTTACTAATTATTTTGAGCTATAAGACCCTAAAATTGAAAAGCATTTCAAATGAACTCTGAAAAGGTTGAAAGTTGGCATGATATCATCATTTCATCCACATAGCATGTGCGAGAAAGTTGAGAGGGTTACGGCAAAAACTGGATGCACTTCGTGTACAAACCGGACAATCTCTTTCAAAGTATCAGGATTTCATCCGGAAACTCGTCTGTTACAAAGGGATTACATTTTTTAAAACTTATTTGAACTCCTGACTTTTTGTGTGTTCAAAATGCACCATCCAAAGCCACATCATCATTTTTCAATCCTTTCTTACTTCATTTGTTATTTTTCATGCATTTACTAATTATTTTGAGCTATAAGACCCTAAAATTGAGAAGCATTTCATATGAACTCTGAAATGGTTGCAAGTTGGCATGATATCATCATTTCATCCACATAGCATGTGCGAGAAAGTTGAGAGGGTTACGGCAAAAACTGGATGCACTTCGTGTACAAAACGGACAATCTCTTTCAAAGTATCAGGATTTCATCCGGAAACTCGTCTGTTACAAAGGGATTTCATTTTTAAAACTTATTTGAACTCCTGACTTTTTGTGTGTTTAAAATGCACCATTCAAAGCCACATCATCATTTTTCAATTCTTTGTTACTTCATTTGTTATTTTTCATGCATTTACTAATTATTTTGAGCTATAAGACCCTAAAATTGAAAAGCATTTCAAATAAACTCTGAAAAGGTTGAAAGTTGGCATGATATCATCATTTCATCCACATAGCATGTGCGAGAAAGTTGAGAGGGTTACGGCAAAAACTGGATGCACTTCGTGTACAAAACGGACAATCTCTTTCAAAGTATCAGGATTTCATCCGGAAACTCGTCTGTTACAAAGGGATTTCATTTTTTTGAACTTATTTGAACTCCTGACTTTTTGTGTGTTCAAAATGCACCATCCAAAGCCACATCACCATTTTTCAATCCTTTCTTACTTCATTTGTTATTTTTCATGCATTTACTAATTATTTTGAGCTATAAGACCCTAAAATTGAAAAGCATTTCATATGAACTCTGAAAAGGTTGGAAGTTGGCATCATATCATCATTTCATCCACATAGCATGTGCGAGAAAGTTGAGAGGGTTACGGCAAAAACTGGATGCACTTCGTGTACAAAACGGACAATCTCTTTCAAAGTATCAGGATTTCATCCGGAAACTCGTCTGTTACAAAGGGATTTCATTTTTTAAAACCTATTTGAACTCCTGACTTTTTGTGTTTTTAAAATGCACCATTCATAGCCACATCATCATTTTTCAATCCTTTCTTACTTCATTTGTTATTTTTCATGCATTTACTAATTACTTTGAGCTATAAGACCCTAAAATTGAAAAGCATTTCAAATGGACTCTGAAAAGGTTGAAAGTTGGCATGATATCATCATTTCATCCACATAGCATGTGCGAGAAAGTTGAGAGGGTTACGGCAAAAACTGGATGCACTTCGTGTACAAACCGGACAATCTCTTTCAAAGTATCAGGATTTCATCCGGAAACTCGTCTGTTACAAAGGGATTTCATTTTTTAAAACTTATTTGAACTCCTGACTTTTTGTGTGTTCAAAATGCACCATCCAAAGCCACATCATCATTTTTCAATCCTTTCTTACTTCATTTGTTATTTTTCATGCATTTACTAATTATTTTGAGCTATAAGACCCTAAAATTGAAAAGCATTTCATATGAACTCTGAAAAGGTTGGAAGTTGGCATCATATCATCATTTCATCCACATAGCATGTGCGAGAAAGTTGAGAGGGTTACGGCAAAAACTGGATGCACTTCGTGTACAAAACGGACAATCTCTTTCAAAGTATCAGGATTTCATCCGGAAACTCGTCTGTTACAAAGGGATTTCATTTTTT
Organism: Aegilops tauschii subsp. strangulata; assembly: GCF_002575655.3. NCBI lineage: Eukaryota > Viridiplantae > Streptophyta > Magnoliopsida > Poales > Poaceae > Aegilops > Aegilops tauschii. The sequence continues at coordinate 16,575 of NW_027332653.1, forward strand.
AAAACCTATTTGAACTCCTGACTTTTTGTGTTTTTAAAATGCACCATTCATAGCCACATCATCATTTTTCAATTCTTTGTTACTTCATTTGTTATTTTTCATGCATTTACTAATTATTTTGAGCTATAAGACCCTAAAATTGAAAAGCATTTCAAATGGACTCTGAAAAGGTTGAAAGTTGGCATGATATCATCATTTCATCCACATAGCATGTGCGAGAAAGTTGAGAGGGTTACGGCAAAAACTGGATGCACTTCGTGTACAAACCGGACAATCTCTTTCAAAGTATCAGGATTTCATCCGGAAACTCGTCTGTTACAAAGGGATTACATTTTTTAAAACTTATTTGAACTCCTGACTTTTTGTGTGTTCAAAATGCACCATCCAAAGCCACATCATCATTTTTCAATCCTTTCTTACTTCATTTGTTATTTTTCATGCATTTACTAATTATTTTGAGCTATAAGACCCTAAAATTGAGAAGCATTTCATATGAACTCTGAAATGGTTGCAAGTTGGCATGATATCATCATTTCATCCACATAGCATGTGCGAGAAAGTTGAGAGGGTTACGGCAAAAACTGGATGCACTTCGTGTACAAAACGGACAATCTCTTTCAAAGTATCAGGATTTCATCCGGAAACTCGTCTGTTACAAAGGGATTTCATTTTTTAAAACTTATTTGAACTCCTGACTTTTTGTGTGTTTAAAATGCACCATTCAAAGCCACATCATCATTTTTCAATTCTTTGGTACTTCATTTGTTATTTTTCATGCATTTACTAATTATTTTGAGCTATAAGACCCTAAAATTGAAAAGCATTTCAAATGAACTCCGAAAAGGTTGAAAGTTGGCATGATATCATCATTTCATGCACATAGCATGTGCGAGAAAGTTGAGAGGGTTACGGCAAAAACTGGATGCACTTCGTGTACAAACCGGACAATCTCTTTCAAAGTATCAGGATTTCATCCGGAAACTCGTCTGTTACAAAGGGATTACATTTTTTAAAACTTATTTGAACTCCTGACTTTTTGTGTGTTCAAAATGCACCATCCAAAGCCACATCATCATTTTTCAATCCTTTCTTACTTCATTTGTTATTTTTCATGCATTTACTAATTATTTTGAGCTATAAGACCCTAAAATTGAGAAGCATTTCATATGAACTCTGAAATGGTTGCAAGTTGGCATGATATCATCATTTCATCCACATAGCATGTGCGAGAAAGTTGAGAGGGTTACGGCAAAAACTGGATGCACTTCGTGTACAAAACGGACAATCTCTTTCAAAGTATCAGGATTTCATCCGGAAACTCGTCTGTTACAAAGGGATTTCATTTTTTAAAACTTATTTGAACTCCTGACTTTTTGTGTGTTTAAAATGCACCATTCAAAGCCACATCATCATTTTTCAATTCTTTGTTACTTCATTTGTTATTTTTCATGCATTTACTAATTATTTTGAGCTCTAAGACCCTAAAATTGAAAAGCATTTCAAATGAACTCCGAAAAGGTTGAAAGTTGGCATGATATCATCATTTCATGCACATAGCATGTGCGAGAAAGTTGAGAGGGTTACGGCAAAAACTGGATGCACTTCGTGTACAAACCGGACAATCTCTTTCAAAGTATCAGGATTTCATCCGGAAACTCGTCTGTTACAAAGGGATTACATTTTTAAAACTTATTTGAACTCCTGACTTTTTGTGTGTTCAAAATGCACCATCCAAAGCCACATCATCATTTTTCAATCCTTTCTTACTTCATTTGTTATTTTTCATGCATTTACTAATTATTTTGAGCTATAAGACCCTAAAATTGAGAAGCATTTCATATGAACTCTGAAATGGCTGCAAGTTGGCATGATATCATCATTTCATCCACATAGCATGTGCGAGAAAGTTGAGAGGGTTACGGCAAAAACTGGATGCACTTCGTGTACAAAACGGACAATCTCTTTCAAAGTATCAGGATTTCATCCGGAAACTCGTCTGTTACAAAGGGATTTCATTTTTTAAAACCTATTTGAACTCCTGACTTTTTGTGTTTTTAAAATGCACCATTCATAGCCACATCATCATTTTTCAATTCTTTGTTACTTCATTTGTTATTTTTCATGCATTTACTAATTATTTTGAGCTATAAGACCCTAAAATTGAAAAGCATTTCAAATGGACTCTGAAAAGGTTGAAAGTTGGCATGATATCATCATTTCATCCACATAGCATGTGCGAGAAAGTTGAGAGGGTTACGGCAAAAACTGGATGCACTTCGTGTACAATCCGGACAATCTCTTTCAAAGTATCAGGATTTCATCCGGAAACTCGTCTGTTACAAAGGGATTACATTTTTTAAAACTTATTTGAACTCCTGACTTTTTGTGTGTTCAAAATGCACCATCCAAAGCCACATCATCATTTTTCAATCCTTTCTTACTTCATTTGTTATTTTTCATGCATTTACTAATTATTTTGAGCTATAAGACCCTAAAATTGAGAAGCATTTCATATGAACTCTGAAATGGTTGCAAGTTGGCATGATATCATCATTTCATCCACATAGCATGTGCGAGAAAGTTGAGAGGGTTACGGCAAAAACTGGATGCACTTCGTGTACAAAACGGACAATCTCTTTCAAAGTATCAGGATTTCATCCGGAAACTCGTCTGTTACAAAGGGATTTCATTTTTTAAAACTTATTTGAACTCCTGACTTTTTGTGTGTTTAAAATGCACCATTCAAAGCCACATCATCATTTTTCAATTCTTTGGTACTTCATTTGTTATTTTTCATGCATTTACTAATTATTTTGAGCTATAAGACCCTAAAATTGAAAAGCATTTCAAATGAACTCCGAAAAGGTTGAAAGTTGGCATGATATCATCATTTCATGCACATAGCATGTGCGAGAAAGTTGAGAGGGTTACGGCAAAAACTGGATGCACTTCGTGTACAAACCGGACAATCTCTTTCAAAGTATCAGGATTTCATCCGGAAACTCGTCTGTTACAAAGGGATTACATTTTTTAAAACTTATTTGAACTCCTGACTTTTTGTGTGTTCAAAATGCACCATCCAAAGCCACATCATCATTTTTCAATCCTTTCTTACTTCATTTGTTATTTTTCATGCATTTACTAATTATTTTGAGCTATAAGACCCTAAAATTGAGAAGCATTTCATATGAACTCTGAAATGGTTGCAAGTTGGCATGATATCATCATTTCATCCACATAGCATGTGCGAGAAAGTTGAGAGGGTTACGGCAAAAACTGGATGCACTTCGTGTACAAAACGGACAATCTCTTTCAAAGTATCAGGATTTCATCCGGAAACTCGTCTGTTACAAAGGGATTTCATTTTTTAAAACTTATTTGAACTCCTGACTTTTTGTGTGTTTAAAATACACCATTCAAAGCCACATCATCATTTTTCAATTCTTTGTTACTTCATTTGTTATTTTTCATGCATTTACTAATTATTTTGAGCTATAAGACCCTAAAATTGAAAAGCATTTCAAATGAACTCCGAAAAGGTTGAAAGTTGGCATGATATCATCATTTCATGCACATAGCATGTGCGAGAAAGTTGAGAGGGTTACGGCAAAAACTGGATGCACTTCGTGTACAAACCGGACAATCTCTTTCAAAGTATCAGGATTTCATCCGGAAACTCGTCTGTTACAAAGGGATTACATTTTTTAAAACTTATTTGAACTCCTGACTTTTTGTGTGTTCAAAATGCACCATCCAAAGCCACATCATCATTTTTCAATCCTTTCTTACTGCATTTGTTATTTTTCATGCATTTACTAATTATTTTGAGCTATAAGACCCTAAAATTGAGAAGCATTTCATATGAACTCTGAAATGGTTGCAAGTTGGCATGATATCATCATTTCATCCACATAGCATGTGTGAGAAAGTTGAGAGGGTTACGGCAAAAACTGGATGCACTTCGTGTACAAAACGGACAATCTCTTTCAAAGTATCAGGATTTCATCCGGAAACTCGTCTGTTACAAAGGGATTTCATTTTTTTAAACTTATTTGAACTCCTGACTTTTTGTGTGTTCAAAATGCACCATTCAAAGCCACATCATCATTTTTCAATCCTTTCTTACTTCATTTGTTATTTTTCATGCATTTACTAATTATTTTGACTTTAAGACCCTAAAATTGAAAAGCATTTCAAATGAACTCTGAAAAGGTTGAAAGTTGGCATGATATCATCATTTCATCCACATAGCATGCGCAAGAAAGTTGAGAGGGTTACGGCAAAAACTGGATGCACTTCGTGTACAAAACGGACAATCTCTTTCAAAGTATCAGGATTTCATCCGGAAACTCGTCTGTTACAAAGGGATTTCATTTTTTAAAACTTATTTGAACTCCTGACTTTTTGTGTGTTTAAAATGCACCATTCAAAGCCACATCATCATTTTTCAATTCTTTGGTACTTCATTTGTTATTTTTCATGCATTTACTAATTATTTTGAGCTATAAGACCCTAAAATTGAAAAGCATTTCAAATGAACTCCGAAAAGGTTGAAAGTTGGCATGATATCATCATTTCATGCACATAGCATGTGCGAGAAAGTTGAGAGGGTTACGGCAAAAACTGGATGCACTTCGTGTACAAACCGGACAATCTCTTTCAAAGTATCAGGATTTCATCCGGAAACTCGTCTGTTACAAAGGGATTACATTTTTTAAAACTTATTTGAACTCCTGACTTTTTGTGTGTTCAAAATGCACCATCCAAAGCCACATCATCATTTTTCAATCCTTTCTTACTTCATTTGTTATTTTTCATGCATTTACTAATTATTTTGAGCTATAAGACCCTAAAATTGAGAAGCATTTCATATGAACTCTGAAATGGTTGCAAGTTGGCATGATATCATCATTTCATCCACATAGCATGTGCGAGAAAGTTGAGAGGGTTACGGCAAAAACTGGATGCACTTCGTGTACAAAACGGACAATCTCTTTCAAAGTATCAGGATTTCATCCGGAAACTCGTCTGTTACAAAGGGATTTCATTTTTTAAAACTTATTTGAACTCCTGACTTTTTGTGTGTTTAAAATGCACCATTCAAAGCCACATCATCATTTTTCAATTCTTTGTTACTTCATTTGTTATTTTTCATGCATTTACTAATTATTTTGAGCTATAAGACCCTAAAATTGAAAAGCATTTCAAATGAACTCCGAAAAGGTTGAAAGTTGGCATGATATCATCATTTCATGCACATAGCATGTGCGAGAAAGTTGAGAGGGTTACGGCAAAAACTGGATGCACTTCGTGTACAAACCGGACAATCTCTTTCAAAGTATCAGGATTTCATCCGGAAACTCGTCTGTTACAAAGGGATTACATTTTTTAAAACTTATTTGAACTCCTGACTTTTTGTGTGTTCAAAATGCACCATCCAAAGCCACATCATCATTTTTCAATCCTTTCTTACTTCATTTGTTATTTTTCATGCATTTACTAATTATTTTGAGCTATAAGACCCTAAAATTGAGAAGCATTTCATATGAACTCTGAAATGGTTGCAAGTTGGCATGATATCATCATTTCATCCACATAGCATGTGCGAGAAAGTTGAGAGGGTTACGGCAAAAACTGGATGCACTTCGTGTACAAAACGGACAATCTCTTTCAAAGTATCAGGATTTCATCCGGAAACTCGTCTGTTACAAAGAGATTTCATTTTTTAAAACTTATTTGAACTCCTGACTTTTTGTGTGTTCAAAATGCACCATCCAAAGCCACATAATCATTTTTCAATTCTTTGTTACTTCATTTGTTATTTTTCATGCATTTACTAATTACTTTGAGCTATAAGACCCTAAAATTGAAAAGCATTTCAAATAAACTCTGAAAAGGTTGAAAGTTGGCATGATATCATCATTTCATCCACATAGCATGTGCGAGAAAGTTGAGATGGTTACGGCAAAAACTGGATGCACTTCGTGTACAAAACGGACAATCTCTTTCAAAGTATCAGGATTTCATCCGGAAACTCGTCTGTTACAAAGGGATTTCATTTTTTTAAACTTATTTGAACTCCTGACTTTTTGTGTGTTCAAAATGCACCATTCAAAGCCACATCATCATTTTTCAATCCTTTCCTTTCTTACTTCATTTGTTATTTTTCATGCATTTACTAATTATTTTGAGCTTTAAGACCTAAAATTGAAAAGCATTTCAAATGAACTCTGAAAAGGTTGGAAGTTGGCATGATATCATCATTTCATGCACATAGCATGTGCGAGAAAGGTGAGAGGGTTACGGCAAAAACTGGATGCACTTCGTGTACAAAACGGACAATCTCTTTCAAAGTATCAGGATTTCATCCGGAACTCGTCTGTTACAAAGGGATTTCATTTTTTAAAACTTATTTGAACTCCTGACTTTTTGTGTGTTCAAAATGCACCATCCAAAGCCACATCATCATTTTTCATCCTTTCTTACTTCATTTGTTATTTTTCATGCATTTACTAATTACTTTGAGCTATAAGACCCTAAAATTGAAAAGCATTTCAAATAAACTCTGAAAAGGTTGAAACTTGGCATGATATCATCATTTCATCCATAGCATGTGCGAGAAAGTTGAGAGGGTTACGGCAAAAACTGGATGCACTTCGTGTACAAACCGGACAATCTCTTTCAAAGTATCAGGATTTCATCCGGAAACTCGTCTGTTACAAAGGGATTTCATTTTTTAAAACTTATTTGAACTCCTGACTTTTGTGTGTTTCAAATGCACCCATCCAAAGCCACATCATCATTTTTCAATCCTTTCTTACTTCATTTGTATTTTTCATGCATTTACTAATTATTTTGAGCTATAAGAAGCCTAAAATTGAAAAGCATTTCATATGAACTCTGAAAAGGTTGGAAGTTGGCATCATATCATCATTTCATCCACATAGCATGTGCGAGAAAGTTGAGAGGGTTACGGCAAAAACTGGATGCACTTCGTGTACAAAACGGACAATCTCTTTCAAAGTATCAGGATTTCATCCGGAAACTCGTCTGTTACAAAGGGATTTCATTTTTTAAAACCTATTTGAACTCCTGACTTTTTGTGTTTTTAAAATGCACCATTCATAGCCACATCATCATTTTTCAATTCTTTGTTACTTCATTTGTTATTTTTCATGCATTTACTAATTATTTTGAGCTATAAGACCCTAAAATTGAAAAGCATTTCAAATGGACTCTGAAAAGGTTGAAAGTTGGCATGATATCATCATTTCATCCACATAGCATGTGCGAGAAAGTTGAGAGGGTTACGGCAAAAACTGGATGCACTTCGTGTACAAAACGGACAATCTCTTTCAAACTATCAGGATTTCATCCGGAAACTCGTCTGTTACAAAGGGATTTCATTTTTTTAAACTTATTTGAACTCCTGACTTTTTGTGTGTTCAAAATGCACCATTCAAAGCCACATCATCATTTTTCAATCCTTTCTTACTTCATTTGTTATTTTTCATGCATTTACTAATTATTTTGAGCTTTAAGACCCTAAAATTGAAAAGCATTTCAAATGAACTCTGAAAAGGTTGAAAGTTGGCATGATATCATCATTTCATCCACATAGCATGCGCAAGAAAGTTGAGAGGGTTACGGCAAAAACTGGATGCACTTCGTGTACAAAACGGACAATCTCTTTCAAACTATCAGGATTTCATCCGGAAACTCGTCTGTTACAAAGGGATTTCATTTTTTAAAACTTATTTGAACTCCTGCCTTTTGTGTGTTCAGAATGCACCATTCAAAGCCACATCATCATTTTTCAATCCTTTGTTACTTCATTTGTTATTTTTCATGCATTTACTAATTATTTTGATCTATAAGACCCTAAAATTGAAAAGCATTTCAAATGAACTCTGAAAAGGTTGAAAGTTGGCATGATATCATCATTTCATCCACATAGCATGTGCGAGAAAGTTGAGAGGGTTACGGCAAAAACTGGATGCACTTCGTGTACAAAACGGACAATCTCTTTCAAAGTATCAGGATTTCATCCGGAAACTCGTCTGTTACAAAGGGATTTCATTTTTTAAAACTTATTTGAACTCCTGACTTTTTGTGTGTTTAAAATGCACCATTCAAAGCCACATCATCATTTTTCAATTCTTTGTTACTTCATTTGTTATTTTTCATGCATTTACTAATTATTTTGAGCTATAAGACCCTAAAATTGAAAAGCATTTCAAATGAACTCTGAAAAGGTTGAAAGTTGGCATGATATCATCATTTCATCCACATAGCATGTGCGAGAAAGTTGAGAGGGTTACGGCAAAAACTGGATGCACTTCGTGTACAAACCGGACAATCTCTTTCAAAGTATCAGGATTTCATCCGGAAACTCGTCTGTTACAAAGGGATTACATTTTTTAAAACTTATTTGAACTCCTGACTTTTTGTGTGTTCAAAATGCACCATCCAAAGCCACATCATCATTTTTCAATCCTTTCTTACTTCATTTGTTATTTTTCATGCATTTACTAATTATTTTGAGCTATAAGACCCTAAAATTGAAAAGCATTTCATATGAACTCTGAAATGGTTGCAAGTTGGCATGATATCATCATTTCATCCACATAGCATGTGCGAGAAAGTTGAGAGGGTTACGGCAAAAACTGGATGCACTTCGTGTACAAAACGGACAATCTCTTTCAAAGTATCAGGATTTCATCCGGAAACTCGTCTGTTACAAAGGGATTTCATTTTTTAAAACTTATTTGAACTCCTGACTTTTTGTGTGTTTAAAATGCACCATTCAAAGCCACATCATCATTTTTCAATCCTTTCTTACTTCATTTGTTATTTTTCATGCATTTACTAATTATTTTGAGCTATAAGACCCTAAAATTGAAAAGCATTTCATATGAACTCTGAAAAGGTTGCAAGTTGGCATCATATCATCATTTCATCCACATAGCATGTGCGAGAAAGTTGAGAGGGTTACGGCAAAAACTGGATGCACTTCGTGTACAAAACGGACAATCTCTTTCAAAGTATCAGGATTTCATCCGGAAACTCGTCTGTTACAAAGGGATTTCATTTTTTAAAACCTATTTGAACTCCTGACTTTTTGTGTTTTTAAAATGCACCATTCATAGCCACATCATCATTTTTCAACCCTTTGTTACTTCATTTGTTATTTTTCATGCATTTACTAATTATTTTGAGCTATAAGACCCTAAAATTGAAAAGCATTTCAAATGGACTCTGAAAAAGTTGAAAGTTGGCATGATATCATCATTTCATCCACATAGCATGTGCGAGAAAGTTGACAGGGTTACGGCAAAAACTGGATGCACTTCGTGTACAAAACGGACAATCTCTTTCAAAGTATCAGGATTTCATCCGGAAACTCGTCTGTTACAAAGGGATTTCATTTTTTAAAACTTATTTGAACTCCTGACTTTTTGTGTGTTCAAAATGCACCATTCAAAGCCACATCATCATTTTTCAATCCTTTCTTACTTCATTTGTTATTTTTCATGCATTTACTAATTATTTTGAGCTTTAAGACCCTAAAATTGAAAAGCATTTCAAATGAACTCTGAAAAGGTTGAAACTTGGCATGATATCATGATTTCATCCACATAGCATGTGCGAGAAAGTTGAGAGGGTTACGGCAAAAACTGGATGCACTTCGTGTACAAACCGGACAATCTCTTTCAAAGTATCAGGATTTCATCCGGAAACTCGTCTGTTACAAAGGGATTTCATTTTTTAAAACTTATTTGAACTCCTGACTTTTTGTGTGTTCAAAATGCACCATCCAAAGCCACATCATCATTTTTCAATCCTTTCTTACTTCATTTGTTATTTTTCATGCATTTACTAATTATTTTGAGCTATAAGACCCTAAAATTGAAAAGCAGTTCATATGAACTCTGAAAAGGTTGCAAGTTGGCATCATATCATCATTTCATCCACATAGCATGTGCGAGAAAGTTGAGAGGGTTACGGCAAAAACTGGATGCACTTCGTGTGCAAAACGGACAATCTCTTTCAAAGTATTAGGATTTCATCCGGAAACTCGTCTGTTAGAAAGGGATTTCATTTTTTAAAACCTATTTGAACTCCTGACTTTTTGTGTTTTTAAAATGCACCATTCATAGCCACATCATCATTTTTCAATTCTTTGTTACTTCATTTGTTATTTTTCATGCATTTACTAATTATTTTGAGCTATAAGACCCTAAAATTGAAAAGCATTTCAAATGGACTCTGAAAAGGTTGAAAGTTGGCATGATATCATCATTTCATCCACATAGCATGTGCGAGAAAGTTGAGAGGGTTACAGCAAAAACTGGATGCACTTCGTGTACAAAACGGACAATCTCTTTCAAAGTATCAGGATTTCATCCGGAAACTCGTCTGTTACAAAGGGATTTCATTTTTTAAAACTTATTTGAACTCCTGACTTTTTGTGTGTTCAAAATGCACCATTCAAAGCCACATCATCATTTTTCAATCCTTTCTTACTTCATTCGTTATTTTTCATGCATTTACTAATTATTTTGAGCTTTAAGACCCTAAAATTGAAAAGCATTTCAAATGAACTCTGAAAAGGTTGAAAGTTGGCATCATATCATGATTTCATCCACATAGCATGTGCAAGAAAGTTGAGAGGGTTACGGCAAAAACTGGATGCACTTCGTGTACAAAACGGACAATCTCTTTCAAAGTATCAGGATTTCATCCGGAAACTCGTCTGTTACAAAGGGATTTCATTTTTTTAAACTTATTTGAACTCCTGACTTTTTGTGTGTTCAAAATGCACCATCCAAAGCCACATCATCATTTTTCAATCCTTTCTTACTTCATTTGTTATTTTTCATGCATTTACTAATTATTTTGAGCTATAAGACCCTAAAATTGAAAAGCATTTCAAATGAACTCTGAAAAGGTTGAAAGTTGGCATGATATCATCATTTCATCCACATAGCATGTGCGAGAAAGTTGAGAGGGTTACGGCAAAAACTGGATGCACTTCGTGTACAAAACGGACAATCTCTTTCAAAGTATCAGGATTTCATCCGGAAACTCGTCTGTTACAAAGGGATTTCATTTTTTAAAACTTATTTGAACTCCTGACTTTTTGTGTGTTTAAAATGCACCATTCAAAGCCACATCATCATTTTTCAATCCTTTCTTACTTCATTTGTTATTTTTCATGCATTTACTAATTATTTTGAGCTATAGGACCCTAAAATTGAAAAGCATTTCAAATGAACTCTGAAAAGGTTGAAAGTTGGCATGGTATCATCATTTCATCCACATAGCATGTGCGAGAAAGTTGAGAGGGTTACGGCAAAAACTGGATGCACTTCGTGTACAAAACGGACAATCTCTTTCAAAGTATCAGGATTTCATCCGGAAACTCGTCTGTTACAAAGGGATTTCATTTTTTAAAACTTATTTGAACTCCTGACTTTTTGTGTGTTTAAAATGCACCATTCAAAGCCACATCATCATTTTTCAATCCTTTCTTACTTCATTTGTTATTTTTCATGCATTTACTAATTATTTTGAGCTATAAGACCCTAAAATTGAAAAGCATTTCAAATGAACTCTGAAAAGGTTGAAAGTTGGCATGATATCATCATTTCATCCACATAGCATGTGCCAGAAAGTTGAGAGGGTTACGGCAAAAACTGGATGCACTTCGTGTACAAACCGGACAATCTCTTTCAAAGTATCAGGATTTCATCCGGAAACTCGTCTGTGACAAAGGGATTTCATTTTTTAAAACTTATTTGAACTCCTGACTTTTTGTGTGTTCAAAATGCACCATTCAAAGCCACATCATCATTTTTCAATCCTTTCTTACTTCATTTGTTATTTTTCATGCATTTTCTAATTATTTTGAGCTATAAGACCCTAAAATTGAAAAGCATTTCAAATGAACTCTGAAAAGGTTGAAAGTTGGCATGATATCACCATTTCATCCACATAGCATGTGCGAGAAAGTTGAGAGGGTTACGGCAAAAACTGGATGCACTTCGTGTACAAACCGGACAATCTCTTTCAAAGTATCAGGATTTCATCCGGAAACTCGTCTGTTACAAAGGGATTTCATTTTTTAAAACTTATTTGAACTCCTGACTTTTTGTGTGTTCAAAATGCACCATCCAAAGCCACATCATCATTTTTCAATCCTTTCTTACTTCATTTGTTATTTTTCATGCATTTACTAATTATTTTGAGCTATAAGACCCTAAAATTGAAAAGCATTTCATATGAACTCTGAAAAGGTTGGAAGTTGGCATCATATCATCATTTCATCCACATAGCATGTGCGAGAAAGTTGAGAGGGTTACGGCAAAAACTGGATGCACTTCGTGTACAAAACGGACAATCTCTTTCAAAGTATCAGGATTTCATCCGGAAACTCGTCTGTTACAAAGGGATTTCATTTTTTAAAACCTATTTGAACTCCTGACTTTTTGTGTTTTTAAAATGCACCATTCATAGCCACATCATCATTTTTCAATTCTTTGTTACTTCATTTGTTATTTTTCATGCATTTACTAATTATTTTGAGCTATAAGACCCTAAAATTGAAAAGCATTTCAAATGGACTCTGAAAAGGTTGAAAGTTGGCATGATATCATCATTTCATCCACATAGCATGTGCGAGAAAGTTGAGAGGGTTACGGCAAAAACTGGATGCACTTCGTGTACAAACCGGACAATCTCTTTCAAAGTATCAGGATTTCATCCGGAAACTCGTCTGTTACAAAGGGATTTCATTTTTTAAAACTTATTTGAACTCCTGACTTTTTGTGTGTTCAAAATGCACCATTCAAAGCCACATCATCATTTTTCAATCCTTTCTTACTTCATTTGTTATTTTTCATGCATTTACTAATTATTTTGAGCTTTAAGACCCTAAAATTGAAAAGCATTTCAAATGAACTCTGAAAAGGTTGAAAGTTGGCATGATATCATCATTTCATCCACATAGCATGCGCAAGAAAGTTGAGAGGGTTACGGCAAAAACTGGATGCACTTCGTGTACAAAACGGACAATCTCTTTCAAAGTATCAGGATTTCATCCGGAAACTCGTCTGTTACAAAGGGATTTCATTTTTTAAAACTTATTTGAACTCCTGACTTTTTGTGTGTTTAAAATGCACCATTCAAAGCCACATCATCATTTTTCAATCCTTTCTTACTTCATTTGTTATTTTTCATGCATTTACTAATTATTTTGAGCTATAAGACCCTAAAATTGAAAAGCATTTCAAATGAACTCTGAAAAGGTTGAAAGTTGGCATGATATCATCATTTCATCCACATAGCATGTGCCAGAAAGTTGAGAGGGTTACGGCAAAAACTGGATGCACTTCGTGTACAAACCGGACAATCTCTTTCAAAGTATCAGGATTTCATCCGGAAACTCGTCTGTGACAAAGGGATTTCATTTTTAAAACTTATTTGAACTCCTGACTTTTTGTGTGTTCAAAATGCACCATTCAAAGCCACATCATCATTTTTCAATCCTTTCTTACTTCATTGTTATTTTTCATGCATTTTCTAATTATTTTGAGCTATAAGACCCCTAAAATTGAAAAGCATTTCAAATGAACTCTGAAAAGGTTGAAAGTTGGCATGATATCACCATTTCATCCACATAGCATGTGCGAGAAAGTTGAGAGGGTTACGGCAAAAACTGATGCACTTCGTGTACAAACCGGACAATCTCTTTCAAAGTATCAGGATTTCATCCGGAAACTCGTCTGTTACAAAGGGATTTCATTTTTAAAACTTATTTGAACTCCTGACTTTTTGTGTGTTCAAAATGCACATCCAAAGCACATCATCATTTTTCAATCCTTTCTTACTTCATTTGTTATTTTTCATGCATTTACTAATTATTTTGAGCTATAAGACCCTAAAATTGAAAAGCATTTCATATGAACTCTGAAAAGGTTGGAAGTTGGCATCATATCATCATTTCATCCACATAGCATGTGCGAGAAAGTTGAGAGGGTTTACGGCAAAAACTGGATGCACTTCGTGTACAAAACGGGACAATCTTCTTTCAAAGTATCAGGATTTCATCCGGAAACTTCGTCTGTTACAAAGGGATTTCATTTTTTAAAACCTATTTGAACTCCTGACTTTTTGTGTTTTTAAAATGCACCATTCATAGCCACATCATCATTTTTCAATTCTTGTTACTTCATTTGTTATTTTTCATGCATTTACTAATTATTTTGAGTTATAAGGACCCTAAAATTGAAAAGCATTTCAAATGGACTCTGAAAAGGTTGAAAGTTGGCATGATATCATCATTTCATCCACATAGCATGTGCGAGAAAGTTGAGAGGGTTTACGGCAAAAACTGGATGCACTTCGTGTACAAACCGGGACAATCTCTTTCAAAGTATCAGGATTTCATCCGGAAAACTCGTCTGTTACAAAGGGATTTCATTTTTTAAAACTTATTTGAACTCCTGACTTTTTGTGTGTTCAAAATGCACCATTCAAAGCCACATCATCATTTTTCAATCCTTTCTTACTTCATTTGTTATTTTTCATGCATTTACTAATTATTTTGAGCTTTAAGACCCTAAAATTGAAAAGCATTTCAAATGAACTCTGAAAAGGTTGAAAGTTGGCATGATATCATCATTTCATCCACATAGCATGCGCAAGAAAGTTGAGAGGGTTACGGCAAAAACTGGATGCACTTCGGTGTACAAAAACGGACAATCTCTTTCAAACTATCAGGATTTCATCCGGAAACTCGTCTGTTACAAAGGGATTTCATTTTTTAAAACTTATTTGAAACTCGTGCCTTTTGTGTGTTCAGAATGCACCATTCAAAGCCACACATCATCATTTTTCAATCCTTTGTTACTTCATTTGTTATTTTTCATGCATTTACTAATTATTTTGATCTATAAGACCCTAAAATTGAAAAGCATTTCAAATGAACTCTGAAAAGGTTGAAAGTTGGCATGATATCATCATTTCATCCACATAGCATGTGCGAGAAAGTTGAGAGGGTTACGGCAAAAACTGGATGCACTTCGTGTACAAAACGGACAATCTCTTTCAAAGTATGCAGGATTTCATCCGGAAACTCGTCTGTTACAAAAGGGATTTTCATTTTTTTAAAACTTATTTGAACTCCTGACTTTTTGTGTGTTTAAAATGCACCATTCAAGCCACATCATCATTTTTCAATCCTTTCTTACTTCATTTGTTATTTTTCATGCATTTACTAATTATTTTGAGCTATAAGACCCTAAAATTGAAAAGCATTTCAAATGAACTCTGAAAAGGTTGAAAGTTGGCATGATATCATCATTTCATCCACATAGCATGTGCCAGAAAAGTTGAGAGGTTACGGCAAAAACTGGATGCACTTCGTGTACAAACCGGACAATCTCTTTCAAAGTATCAGGATTTCATCCGGAAACTCGTCTGTGACAAAGGGATTTCATTTTTTAAAACTTATTTGAACTCCTGACTTTTTGTGTGTTCAAAATGCACCATTCAAAGCCACATCATCATTTTTCAATCCTTTCTTACTTCATTTGTTATTTTTCATGCATTTTCTAATTATTTTGAGCTATAAGACCCTAAAATTGAAAAGCATTTCAAATGAACTCTGAAAAGGTTGAAAGTTGGCATGATTTCACCATTTTCATCCACATAGCATGTGCGAGAAAGTTGAGAGGGTTACGGCAAAAACTGGATGCACTTCGTGTACAAACCGGACAATCTCTTTCAAAGTATCAGGATTTCATCCGGAAACTCGTCTGTTACAAGGGATTTCATTTTTTAAAACTTATTTGAAACTCCTGACTTTTTGTGTGTTCAAATGCACCATCCAAAGCCACATCATCATTTTTCATCCTTTCTTACTTCATTTGTTATTTTTCATGCATTTACTAATTATTTTGAGGCTATAAGACCCTAAAATTGAAAAGCATTTCATATGAACTCTGAAAAGGTTGGAAGTTGGCATCATATCATCATTTCATCCACATAGCATGTGCGAGAAAGTTGAGAGGGTTACGGCAAAAACTGGATGCACTTCGTGTACAAAACGGACAATCTCTTTCAAAGTATCAGGATTTCATCCGGAAACTCGTCTGTTACAAAGGGATTTCATTTTTTAAAACCTATTTGAACTCCCTGACTTTTTGTGTTTTTAAAATGCACCATTCATAGCCACACTCATCATTTTTCAATTCTTTGTTACTTCATTTGTTATTTTTCATGCATTTACTAATTATTTTGAGCTATAAGACCCTAAAATTGAAAAGCATTTCAAATGGACTCTGAAAAGGTTGAAAGTTGCATGATATCATCATTTCATCCACATAGCATGTGCGAGAAAGTTGAGAGGGTTACGGCAAAAACTGGATGCACTTCGTGTACAAAACCGGACAATCTCTTTCAAAGTATCAGGATTTCATCCGGAAACTCGTCTGTTACAAAGGGATTTCATTTTTAAAACTTATTTGAACTCCTGACTTTTGTGTGTTCAAAAATGCACCATTCAAAGCCACATCATCATTTTTCAATCCTTTCTTACTTCATTTGTTATTTTCATGCATTTACTAATTATTTTGAGCTTTAAGACCCTAAAATTGAAAAGCATTTCAAATGAACTCTGAAAAGGTTGAAAGTTGGCATGATATCATCATTTCATCCACATAGCATGCGCAAGAAAGTTGAGAGGGTTACGGCAAAAACTGATGCACTTCGTGTACAAAACGGACAATCTCTTTCAAACTATCAGGATTTCATCCCGGAAACTCGTCTGTTACAAAGGGATTTCATTTTTAAAACTTATTTGAACTCGTGCCTTTTGTGTGTTCAGAATGCACCATTCAAAGCCACATCATCATTTTTCAATCCTTTGTTACTTCATTTTGTTATTTTCATGCATTTACTAATTATTTTGATCTATAAGACCCTAAAATTGAAAAGCATTTCAGAATGAACTCTGAAAAGGTTGAAAGTTGGCATGATATCATCATTTCATCCACATAGCATGTGCGAGAAAGTTGAGCGGGTTACGGCAAAAACTGGATGCACTTCGTGTACAAAACGGACAATCTCTTTCAAGTATCAGGATTTCATCCGGAAAACTCGTCTGTTACAAAGGGATTTCATTTTTTAAAACTTTATTGAACTCCTGACTTTTTGTGTGTTTAAAATGCACCATCAAAGCCACATCATCATTTTTCAATTCTTTGTTACTTCATTTGTTATTTTTCATGCATTTACTAATTATTTTGAGCTATAAGACCCTAAAATTGAAAAGCATTTCAAATGAACTCTGAAAAGGTTGAAAGTTGGCATGATATCATCATTTCATCCACATAGCATGTGCGAGAAAGTTGAGAGGGTTACGGCAAAAACTGGATGCACTTCGTGTACAAACCGGACAATCTCTTTCAAAGTATCAGGATTTCATCCGGAAACTCGGTCTGTTACAAAGGGATTTCATTTTTTAAAACTTATTTGAACTCCTGACTTTTTGTGTGTTTAAAATGCACCATTCAAGCCACATCATCATTTTTCAATCCTTTCTTACTTCATTTGTTATTTTTCATGCATTTACTAATTATTTTGAGCTATAGGACCCTAAAATTGAAAAGCATTTCAAATGAACTCTGAAAAGGTTGAAAGTTGGCATGGTATCATCATTTCATCCACATAGCATGTGCGAGAAAGTTGAGAGGGTTACGGCAAAAACTGGATGCACTTCGTGTACAAAACGGACAATCTCTTTCAAAGTATCAGGATTTCATCCGGAAACTCGTCTGTTACAAAGGGATTTCATTTTTTAAACTTATTTGAACTCCTGACTTTTTGTGTGTTTAAAATGCACCATTCAAAGCCACATCATCATTTTTCAATCCTTTCTTACTTCATTTGTTATTTTTCTCATGCATTTACTAATTATTTTGAGCTATAAGACCCTAAAATTGAAAAGCATTTCAAATGAACTCTGAAAAGGTTGAAAGTTGGCATGATATCATCATTTCATCCACATAGCATGTGCCAGAAAGTTGAGAGGGTTACGGCAAAACTGGATGCACTTCGTGTACAAACCGGACAATCTCTTTCAAAGTATCAGGATTTCATCCGGAAACTCGTCTGTGACAAAGAGGTTTCATTTTTAAAAACTTATTTGAACTCCTGACTTTTTGTGTGTTCAAAATGCACCATTCAAAGCCACATCATCATTTTTCAATCCTTTCTTACTTCATTTGTTATTTTTCATGCATTTTCTAATTATTTTGAGCTATAAGACCCTAAAATTGAAAAGCATTTCAAATGAACTCTGAAAAGGGTTGAAAGTTGGCATGATATCACCATTTCATCCACATAGCATGTGCGAGAAAGTTGAGAGGGTTACGGCAAAAACTGGATGCACTTCGTGTACAAACCGGGACAATCTCTTTCAAGTATCAGGATTTCATCCGGAAACTCGTCTGTTACAAAGGGATTTCATTTTTTAAAACTTATTTGAACTCCTGACTTTTTGTGTGTTCAAAATGCACCATCCAAAGCCACATCATCATTTTTCAATCCTTTCTTACTTCATTTGTTATTTTTCATGCATTTACTAATTATTTTGAGCTATAAAGGACCCTAAAATTGAAAGCATTTCATATGAACTCTGAAAAGGTTGGAAGTTGGCATCATATCATCATTTCATCCACATAGCATGTGCGAGAAAGTTGAGAGGGTTACGGCAAAAACTGGATGCACTTCGTGTACAAAACGGACAATCTCTTTCAAAGTATCAGGATTTCATCCGGAAACTCGTCTGTTACAAAGGGATTTCATTTTTTAAAACCTATTTGAACTCCTGACTTTTTGTGTTTTTAAAATGCCACCATTCATAGCCACATCATCATTTTTCAATTCTTTGTTACTTCATTTGTTATTTTTCATGGCATTTACTAATTATTTTGAGCTATAAGACCCTAAAATTGAAAAGCATTTCAAATGGACTCTGAAAAGTTGAAAAGTTTGGCATGATATCATCATTTCATACCACATAGCATGTGCGAGAAAGTTGACAGAGGGTTACGGCAAAAACTGGATGCACTTCGGTGTACAAACCGGTGACGATCTCTTTCAAAGTATCAGGATTTCATCCGGAAACTCGTCTGTTACAAAGGGATTTCATTTTTAAAACTTATTTGAACTCCTGACTTTTTGTGTGTTCAAATTGCCACCATTCAAAGCCACATCATCATTTTTTCAATCCTTTCTTACTTCATTTGTTATTTTTCATGCATTTACTAATTATTTTGAGCTTTAAGACCCTAAAATTCGAAAAAGCATTTCAAATGAACTCTGAAAAGGTTGAAAGTTGGCATGATATCATCATTTCATCCACATAGCATGCGCAAGAAAGTTGAGAGGGTTACGGCAAAAACTGGATGCACTTCGTGTACAAAACGGACAATCTCTTTCAAAATATCAGGATTTCATCCGGAAACTCGTCTGTTACAAAGGATTTCATTTTTTAAAACACTTATTTGAACTCGTGCCTTTTGTGTGTTCAGAATGCACCATTCAAAGCCACATCATCATTTTTCAATCCTTTGTTACTTCATTTGTTATTTTTCATGCATTTACTAATTATTTTGATCTATAAGACCTAAAATTGAAAAGCAATTTCAAATGAACTCTGAAAAGGTTGAAAGTTGGCATGATATCATCATTTCATCCACATAGCATGTGCGAGAAAGTTGAGAGGGTTACGGCAAAAACTGGATGGCACTTCGTGTACAAAACGGACAATCTCTTCAAAGTATCAGGATTTCATCCGGAAACTCGTCTGTTACAAAGGGATTTCATTTTTTAAAACTTATTTGAACTCCTGACTTTTTGTGTGTTTAAAATGCACCATTCAAAGCCACATCATCATTTTTCAATTCTTTGTTACTTCGATTTGTTATTTTTCATGCATTTACTAATTATTTTGAGCTATAAGACCCTAAAATTGAAAGCATTTCAAATGAACTCTGAAAAGGTTGAAAGTTGGCATGATATCATCATTTCATCCACATAGCATGTGCGAGAAAGTTGAGAGGGTTACGGCAAAAACTGGATGCACTTCGTGTACAAACCGGACAATCTCTTTCAAAGTATCAGGATTTCATCCGGAAACTCGTCTGTTA
>NW_027332654.1:0-93718 GCF_002575655.3 Aegilops tauschii subsp. strangulata
ATTGATGATGTGGCTTTGAATGGTGCATTTTGAACACAGAAAAAGTCTGGAGATCAAATAAGTTCAAAAAATGAAATCCCTTTGAAACAGACGAGTTTCCGTATGAAACCCTGATACTTCGAAAGAGACTGTCCGTTTTGTACACGAAGTGCATCTAATTTTTGTCGTAACCCTCCCTACTTTCTTGCACATGCTATGTGGATGAAATGATGATACCATGCCAACTTTCAACCTTTTCAGAGTTCATTTGAAATGCTTTTCAATTTCAGGGTCTTATAGCTCAAAATAATCAGTAATTGCTTGAAAAATAACAAATGAAGTCAGAAAGGGGTTGAAAATTGATGATGTGGCTTTGAATTGTGCATTTTGAACACACAAAAAGTCTGGAGTTCAAATAAGTTCAAAAAATGAAATCCCTTTGTAACCGACGAGTTTCCGTATGAAACCCTGATACTTCGAAAGAGACTGTCCGTTTTGTACACGAAGTGCATCCAATTTTTGCCGTAACACCCTCTCTACTTTCTTGCACATGCTATGTGGATGAAATGATGATACCATGCAACCTTTCAGCCTTTTCAGAGTTCATTTGAAATGCTTTTCAATTTCAGGGTATTATAGCTCAAAATAAGCAGTAAATGCATGAAAAGTAACAAATGAAGTCAGAAAGGGTTGAAAATTCATGATGTGGCTTTGAATGGTGCATTTTGAACACAGAAAAAGTCTGGAGTTCAAATAAGTTCAAAAAATGAAATCCCTTTGTAACCGACGAGTTTCCGTATGAAACCCTGATACTTCGAAAGAGACTGTCCGTTTTGTACACGAAGTGGATCCAATTTTTGCCGTAACCCTCTCTACTTTCCTTGCACAAGCTATGTGGGTGAAATGATGATACCATGCAACCTTTCAACCTTTCAGAGTTCATTGAAATGCTTTTCAATTTCAGGGTCTTATAGCTCAAAATAAGCAGTAAATGCATGAAAAATAACAAATGAAGTCAGAAAGGGTTAAAAATTGATGATGTGGCCTTGAATGGTGTATTTTGAACACACAAAAAGTCAGGAGTTCAAATAAGTTTAAAAATGAAATCCCTTTGTAACAGACGAGTTTCCGTCTGTAACCCTGATACTTCGAAAGAGATTGTCCATTTTGTACACGAAGTGCATCCAATTTTTGCCGTAACCCTCTCAACTTTCTTGCATATGCTATGTGGATGAAATGATGATACCATGCCAACTTTCAACCTTTTCAGAGTTCATTGAAGTGCTTTTCAATTTCAGGGTCTTATAGCTCAAAATAATAAGTAAATGCATGAAAAATAACAAATGAAGTCAGAAAGGTTGAAAATTGATGATGTGGCTTTGAATGGTGCATTTTGAACACACAAAAAGTCTGGAGTTCAAATAACTTCAAAAAATTGAAATCCCTTTGTAACAGATGAGTTTCCGTATGAAACCCTGATACCTCGAAAGAGATTGTCCATTTTGTACACGAAGTGCATCCAATTTTCGCCGTAACCCTCTCTACTTTCTTGCACATGCTATGTGGGTGAAATGATGATACGATGCAACCTTTCAACCTTTTCAGAGTTCATTTGAAATGCTTTTCAATTTCAGGGTCTTATAGCTCAAAATAATCAGTAAATGCTTGAAAAATAACAAATGAAGTCAGAAAGGTTGAAAATTGATGATGTGGCTTTGAATGGTGCATTTTGAACACACAAAAAGTCAAGTTGGAGTTCAAATAAGTTCAAAAAATGAAATCCCTTTGTAACCGACGAGTTTCCGTATGAAACCCTGATACTTCGAAAGAGACTGTCCGTTTTGTACACGTACACAAAGTGCATCCAATTTTCGCTGTAACCCTCTCTACTTTCTTGCACATGCTATGTGGGTGAAATGATGATACGATGCAACCTTTCAACCTTTTCAGAGTTCATTTGAAATGCTTTTCAATTTCAGGGTCTTATAGCTCAAAATAATAAGTAAATGCATGAAAAATAACAAATGAAGTCAGAAAGGGTTGAAAATTGATGATGTGGCTTTGAATAGTGCATTTTGAACACACAAAAATCCTGGAGTTCAAATGAGTTCAAAAATTGAAATCCCTTTGTAACAGATGAGTTTCCGTATGAAACCCTCATACTTCGAAAGAGATAGTCCATTTTGAACACGAAGTGCATCTAATTTTTGTCGTAACCCTCCCTAATTTCTTGCACATGCTATGTGGATGAAATGATGATAGCATGCCAACTTTCAACCTTTCCAGAGTTCATTTGAAATGCTTTTCAATTTCAGGGTATTATAGCTCAAAATAAGCAGTAAATGCATGAAAAGTAACAAATGAAGTCAGAAAGGGTTGAAAATTCATGATGTGGCTTTGAATGGTGCATTTTGAACACAGAAAAAGTCTGGAGTTCAAATAAGTTCAAAAAATGAAATCCCTTTGTAACCGACGACTTTCCGTATGAAACCCTGATACTTCGAAAGAGACTGTCCGTTTTGTACACGAAGTGGATCCAATTTTTGCCGTAACCCTCTCTACTTTCTTGCACAAGCTATGTGGGTGAAATGATGATACCATGCAACCTTTCAACCTTTTCAGAGTTCATTTGAAATGCT
Organism: Aegilops tauschii subsp. strangulata; assembly: GCF_002575655.3. Classification (NCBI taxonomy): domain Eukaryota; kingdom Viridiplantae; phylum Streptophyta; class Magnoliopsida; order Poales; family Poaceae; genus Aegilops; species Aegilops tauschii. Next base: position 2,619 of record NW_027332654.1, read on the forward strand.
TTTCAATTTCAGGGTCTTATAGCTCAAAATAAGCAGTAAATGCATGAAAAATAATAAATGAACTCAGAAAGGGTTAAAAATTGATGATGTGGCTTTGAATGGTGCATTTTGAACACACAAAAAGTCTGGAGTTCAAATAAGTTCAAAAAATGAAATCCCTTTGTAATAGACGAGTTTCCGTATGTAACCCTGATACTTCGAAAGAGATTCTCCATTTTGTACACGAAGTGCTTCTAGTTTTTGTCGTAACCCTCGCTACTTTCTTGCACATGCTATGTGGATGAAATGATGATACCATGCCAACTTTCAACCTTTTCAGAGTTCATTTGAAATGCTTTTCAATTTCAGGGTCTTATAGCTCAAAATAATAAGTAAATGCATGAAAAATAACAAATGAAGTCAGAAAGGGTTGAAAATTGATGATGTGGCTTTGAATGGTGCATTTTGAACACAGAAAAAGTCTGGAGTTCAAATAAGTTCAAAAAATGAAATCCCTTTGTAACAGACGAGTTTCCGTATGAAACCCTGATACTTCGAAAGAGACTGTCCGTTTTGTACACGAAGTGCATCTAATTTTTGTCGTAACCCTCCCTACTTTCTTGCACATGCTATGTGGATGAAATGATGATACCATGCCAACTTTCAACCTTTTCAGAGTTCATTTGAAATGCTTTTCAATTTCAGGGTCTTATAGCTCAAAATAATAAGTAAATGCATGAGAAATAACAAATGAAGTCAGAAAGGGTTGAAAATTGATGATGTGGCTTTGAATGGTGCATTTTGAACACAGAAAAAGTCTGGAGATCAAATAAGTTCAAAAAATGAAATCCCTTTGAAACAGACGAGTTTCCGTATGAAACCCTGATACTTCGAAAGAGACTGTCCGTTTTGTACACGAAGTGCATCTAATTTTTGTCGTAACCCTCCCTACTTTCTTGCACATGCTATGTGGATGAAATGATGATACCATGCCAACTTTCAACCTTTTCAGAGTTCATTTGAAATGCTTTTCAATTTCAGGGTCTTATAGCTCAAAATAATCAGTAATTGCTTGAAAAATAACAAATGAAGTCAGAAAGGGTTGAAAATTGATGATGTGGCTTTGAATTGTGCATTTTGAACACACAAAAAGTCTGGAGTTCAAATAAGTTCAAAAAATGAAATCCCTTTGTAACCGACGAGTTTCCGTATGAAACCGTGATACTTCGAAAGAGACTGTCCGTTTTGTACACGAAGTGCATCCAATTTTTGCCGTAACCCTCTCTACTTTCTTGCACATGCTATGTGGGTGAAATGATGATACCATGCAACCTTTCAGCCTTTTCAGAGTTCATTTGAAATGCTTTTCAATTTCAGGGTCTTATAGCTCAAAATAAGCAGTAAATGCATGAAAAATAACAAATGAAGTCATAAAGGGTTAAAAATTGATGATGTGGCTTTGAATGGTGCATTTTGAACAAACAAAAAGTCAGGAGTTCAAATAAGTTTAAAAAAATGAAATCCCTTTGTAACAGACGAGTTTCCGTATGTAACCCTGATACTTCGAAAGAGATTGTCCATTTTTTACACGAAGTGCATCCAATTTTTGCCGTAACCCTCTCTACTTTCTTGCACATGCTATGTGGGTGAAATGATGATACCATGCAACCTTTCAACCTTTTCAGAGTTCATTTGGAATGCTTTTCAATTTCAGGGTCTTATAGCTCAAAATAAGCAGTAAATGCATGAAAAATAACAAATGAAGTCAGAAAGGGTTAAAAATTGATGATGTGGCCTTGAATGGTGTATTTTGAACACACAAAAAGTCAGGAGTTCAAATAAGTTTAAAAAATGAAATCCCTTTGTAACAGACGAGTTTCCGTCTGTAACCCTGATACTTCGAAAGAGATTGTCCATTTTGTACACGAAGTGCATCCAATTTTTGCCGTAACCCTCTCAACTTTCTTGCATATGCTATGTGGATGAAATGATGATACCATGCCAACTTTCAACCTTTTCAGAGTTCATTTGAAGTGCTTTTCAATTTCAGGGTCTTATAGCTCAAAATAATAAGTAAATGCATGAAAAATAACAAATGAAGTCAGAAAGGTTGAAAATTGATGATGTGGCTTTGAATGGTGCATTTTGAACACACAAAAAGTCTGGAGTTCAAATAACTTCAAAAAATTGAAATCCCTTTGTAACAGATGAGTTTCCGTATGAAACCCTGATACCTCGAAAGAGATTGTCCATTTTGTACACGAAGTGCATCCAATTTTCGCCGTAACCCTCTCTACTTTCTTGCACATGCTATGTGGGTGAAATGATGATACGATGCAACCTTTCAACCTTTTCAGAGTTCATTTGAAATGCTTTTCAATTTCAGGGTCTTATAGCTCAAAATAATCAGTAAATGCTTGAAAAATAACAAATGAAGTCAGAAAGGGTTGAAAATTGATGATGTGGCTTTGAATGGTGCATTTTGAACACAGAAAAAGTCTGGAGATCAAATAAGTTCAAAAAATGAAATCCCTTTGAAACAGACGAGTTTCCGTATGAAACCCTGATACTTCGAAAGAGACTGTCCGTTTTGTACACGAAGTGCATCTAATTTTTGTCGTAACCCTCCCTACTTTCTTGCACATGCTATGTGGATGAAATGATGATACCATGCCAACTTTCAACCTTTTCAGAGTTCATTTGAAATGCTTTTCAATTTCCGGGTCTTATAGCTCAAAATAATAAGTAATTGCTTGAAAAATAACAAATGAAGTCAGAAAGGGTTGAAAATTGATGATGTGGCTTTGAATGGTGCATTTTGAACACACAAAAAGTCTGGAGTTCAAATAAGTTCAAAAAATGAAATCCCTTTGTAACCGACGAGTTTCCGTATGAAACCCTGATACTTCGAAAGAGACTGTCCGTTTTGTACACGAAGTGCATCCAATTTTTTCCGTAACCCTCTCTACTTTCTTGCACATGCTATGTGGGTGAAATGATGATACCATGCAACCTTTCAGCCTTTTCAGAGTTCATTTGAAATGCTTTTCAATTTCAGGGTCTTATAGCTCAAAGTAAGCAGTAAATGCATGAAAAATAACAAATGAAGTCATAAAGGGTTACAAATTGATGATGTGGCTTTGAATGGTGCATTTTGAACAAACAAAAAGTCAGGAGTTCAAATAAGTTTAAAAAAATGAAATCCCTTTGTAACAGACGAGTTTCCGTATGTAACCCTGATACTTCGAAAGAGATTGTCCATTTTGTACAAGAAGTGCATCAAATTTTTGCCGTAACCCTCTCAACTTTCTTGCATATGCTATGTGGATGAAATTATGATACCATGCCAACTTTCAACCTTTTCAGAGTTCATTTGAAATGCTTTTCAATTTTAGGGTCTTATAGCTCAAAATAATAAGTCAATGCATGAAAAATAAAAAATGAAGTCAGAAAGGGTTGAAAATTGATGATGTGGCTTTGAATAGTGCATTTTTAACACACAAAAAGTCTGGAGTTCAAATAAGTTCAAAAATTGAAATCCCTTTGTAACAGATGAGTTTGCGTATGAAACCCTGATACTTCGAAAGAGATTGTCCATTTTGAACACGAAGTGCATCTAAATTTGGCATAACCCTCCCTACGTTCTTGCACATGCTATGTGGATGAACTGATGATAGCATGCCAACTTTCAACCTTTTCAGAGTTCATTTGCAATGCTTTTCAATTTCAGGGTCTTATAGCTCAAAATAATCAGTAAATGCATGAAAAATAACAAATGAAGTCAGAAAGGGTTGAAAATTGATGATGTGGCTTTGAATGGTGCATTTTGAACACACAAAAAGTCCGGAGTTCAAATAAGTTCAAAAAATGAAATCCCTTTGTAACCGACGAGTTTCCGTATGAAACCCTGATACTTCGAAAGAGACTGTCCGTTTTGTACACAAAGTGCATCCAATTTTCGCTGTAACCCTCTCTACTTTCTTGCACATGCTATGTGGGTGAAATGATGATACGATGCAACCTTTCAACCTTTTCAGAGTTCATTTGAAATGCTTTTCAATTTCAGGGTCTTATAGCTCAAAATAATAAGTAAATGCATGAAAAATAACAAATGAAGTCAGAAAGGGTTGAAAATTGATGATGTGGCTTTGAATAGTGCATTTTGAACACACAAAAATCCTGGAGTTCAAATGAGTTCAAAAATTGAAATCCCTTTGTAACAGATGAGTTTCCGTATGAAACCCTCATACTTCGAAAGAGATAGTCCATTTTGAACACGAAGTGCATCTAATTTTCGTCGTAACCCTCCCTAATTTCTTGCACATGCTATGTGGATGAAATGATGATAGCATGCCAACTTTCAACCTTTCCAGAGTTCATTTGAAATGCTTTTCAATTTCAGGGTATTATAGCTCAAAATAAGCAGTAAATGCATGAAAAGTAACAAATGAAGTCAGAAAGGGTTGAAAATTGATGATGTGGCTTTGAATGGTGCATTTTGAACACAGAAAAAGTCTGGAGTTCAAATAAGTTCAAAAAATGAAATCCCTTTGTAACCGACGACTTTCCGTATGAAACCCTGATACTTCGAAAGAGACTGTCCGTTTTGTACACGAAGTGCATCCAATTTTTGCCGTAACCCTCTCTACTTTCTTGCACAAGCTATGTGGGTGAAATGATGATACCATGCAACCTTTCAACCTTTTCAGAGTTCATTTGAAATGCTTTTCAATTTCAGGGTCTTATAGCTCAAAATAAGCAGTAAATGCATGAAAAATAATAAATGAACTCAGAAAGGGTTAAAAATTGATGATGTGGCTTTGAATGGTGCATTTTGAACACACAAAAAGTCTGGAGTTCAAATAAGTTCAAAAAATGAAATCCCTTTGTAATAGACGAGTTTCCGTATGTAACCCTGATACTTCGAAAGAGATTCTCCATTTTGTACACGAAGTGCATCTAGTTTTTGTCGTAACCCTAGCTACTTTCTTGCACATGCTATGTGGATGAAATGATGATACCATGCCAACTTTCAACCTTTTCAGAGTTCATTTGAAATGCTTTTCAATTTCAGGGTCTTATAGCTCAAAATAATAAGTAAATGCATGAAAAATAACAAATGAAGTCAGAAAGGGTTGAAAATTGATGATGTGGCTTTGAATGGTGCATTTTGAACACAGAAAAAGTCTGGAGTTCAAATAAGTTCAAAAAATGTAATCCCTTTGTAACAGACGAGTTTCCGTATGAAACCCTGATACTTCGAAAGAGACTGTCCGTTTTGTACACGAAGTGCATCTAATTTTTGTCGTAACCCTCCCTACTTTCTTGCACATGCTATGTGGATGAAATGATGATACCATGCCAACTTTCAACCTTTTCAGAGTTCATTTGAAATGCTTTTCAATTTCAGGGTCTTATAGCTCAAAATAATAAGTAAATGCATGAGAAATAACAAATGAAGTCAGAAAGGGTTGAAAATTGATGATGTGGCTTTGAATGGTGCATTTTGAACACAGAAAAAGTCTGGAGATCAAATAAGTTCAAAAAATGAAATCCCTTTGAAACAGACGAGTTTCGGTATGAAACCCTGATACTTCGAAAGAGACTGTCCGTTTTGTACACGAAGTGCATCTAATTTTTGTCGTAACCCTCCCTACTTTCTTGCACATGCTATGTGGATGAAATGATGATACCATGCCAACTTTCAACCTTTTCAGAGTTCATTTGAAATGCTTTTCAATTTCAGGGTCTTATAGCTCAAAATAATCAGTAATTGCTTGAAAAATAACAAATGAAGTCAGAAAGGGTTGAAAATTGATGATGTGGCTTTGAATGGTGCATTTTGAACACACAAAAAGTCTGGAGTTCAAATAAGTTCAAAAAATGAAATCCCTTTGTAACCGACGAGTTTCCGTATGAAACCCTGATACTTCGAAAGAGACTGTCCGTTTTGTACACGAAGTGCATCCAATTTTTGCCGTAACCCTCTCTACTTTCTTGCACATGCTATGTGGGTGAAATGATGATACCATGCAACCTTTCAGCCTTTTCAGAGTTCATTTGAAATGCTTTTCAATTTCAGGGTCTTATAGCTCAAAATAAGCAGTAAATGCATGAAAAATAACAAATGAAGTCATAAAGGGTTAAAAATTGATGATGTGGCTTTGAATGGTGCATTTTGAACAAACAAAAAGTCAGGAGTTCAAATAAGTTTAAAAAAATGAAATCCCTTTGTAACAGACGAGTTTCCGTATGTAACCCTGATACTTCGAAAGAGATTGTCCATTTTTTACACGAAGTGCATCCAATTTTTGCCGTAACCCTCTCTACTTTCTTGCACATGCTATGTGGGTGAAATGATGATACCATGCAACCTTTCAACCTTTTCAGAGTTCATTTGAAATGCTTTTCAATTTCAGGGTCTTATAGCTCAAAATAAGCAGTAAATGCATGAAAAATAACAAATGAAGTCAGAAAGGGTTAAAAATTGATGATGTGGCTTTGAATGGTGTATTTTGAACACACAAAAAGTCAGGAGTTCAAATAAGTTTAAAAAAATGAAATCCCTTTGTAACAGACGAGTTTCCGTCTGTAACCCTGATACTTCGAAAGAGATTGTCCATTTTGTACACGAAGTGCATCCAATTTTTGCCGTAACACTCTCAACTTTCTTGCATATGCTATGTGGATGAAATGATGATACCATGCCAACTTTCAACCTTTTCAGAGTTCATTTGAAATGCTTTTCAATTTCAGGGTCTTATAGCTCAAAATAATAAGTAAATGCATGAAAAATAACAAATGAAGTCAGAAAGGTTGAAAATTGATGATGTGGCTTTGAATGGTGCATTTTGAACACACAAAAAGTCTGGAGTTCAAATAACTTCAAAAAATTGAAATCCCTTTGTAACAGATGAGTTTCCGTATGAAACCCTGATACCTCGAAAGAGATTGTCCATTTTGTACACGAAGTGCATCCAATTTTCACCGTAACCCTCTCTACTTTCTTGCACATGCTATGTGGGTGAAATGATGATACGATGCAACCTTTCAACCTTTTCAGAGTTCATTTGAAATGCTTTTCAATTTCAGGGTCTTATAGCTCAAAATAATCAGTAAATGCATGAAAAATAACAAATGAAGTCAGAAAGGGTTGAAAATTGATGATGTGGCTTTGAATGGTGCATTTTGAACACAGAAAAAGTCTGGAGATCAAATAAGTTCAAAAAATGAAATCCCTTTGAAACAGACGAGTTTCCGTATGAAACCCTGATACTTCGAAAGAGACTGTCCGTTTTGTACACGAAGTGCATCTAATTTTTGTCGTAACCCTCCCTACTTTCTTGCACATGCTATGTGGATGAAATGATGATACCATGCCAACTTTCAACCTTTTCAGAGTTCATTTGAAATGCTTTTCAATTTCCGGGTCTTATAGCTCAAAATAATCAGTAATTGCTTGAAAAATAACAAATGAAGTCAGAAAGGGTTGAAAATTGATGATGTGGCTTTGAATGGTGCATTTTGAACACACAAAAAGTCTGGAGTTCAAATAAGTTCAAAAAATGAAATCCCTTTGTAACCGACGAGTTTCCGTATGAAACCCTGATACTTCGAAAGAGACTGTCCGTTTTGTACACGAAGTGCATCCAATTTTTGCCGTAACCCTCTCTACTTTCTTGCACATGCTATGTGGGTGAAATGATGATACCATGCAACCTTTCAGCCTTTTCAGAGTTCATTTGAAATGCTTTTCAATTTCAGGGTCTTATAGCTCAAAATAAGCAGTAAATGCATGAAAAATAACAAATGAAGTCATAAAGGGTTACAAATTGATGATCTGGCTTTGAATGGTGCATTTTGAACAAACAAAAAGTCAGGAGTTCAAATAAGTTTAAAAAAATGAAATCCCTTTGTAACAGACGAGTTTCCGTATGTAACCCTGATACTTCGAAAGAGATTGTCCATTTTGTACACGAAGTGCATCCAATTTTTTCCGTAACCCTCTCTACTTTCTTGCACGTGCTATGTGGGTGAAATGATGATACCATGCAACCTTTCAACCTTTTCAGAGTTCATTTGAAATGCTTTTCAATTTCAGGGTCTTATAGCTCAAAATAAGCAGTAAATGCATGAAAAATAACAAATGAAGTCAGAAAGGGTTAAAAATTGATGATGTGGCTTTGAATGGTGTATTTTGAACACACAAAAAGTCAGGAGTTCAAATAAGTTTAAAAAAATGAAATCCCTTTGTAACAGACGAGTTTCCGTCTGTAACCCTGATACTTCGAAAGAGATTGTGCATTTTGTACACGAAGTGCATCCTATTTTTGCCGTAACCCTCTCAACTTTCTTGCATATTCTATGTGGATGAAATGATGATACCATGCCAACTTTCAACCTTTTCAGAGTTCATTTGAAATGCTTTTCAATTTCAGGGTCTTATAGCTCAAAATAATAAGTAAATGCATGAAAAATAACAAATGAAGTCAGAAAGGTTGAAAATTGATGATGTGGCTTTGAATGGTGCATTTTGAACACACAAAAAGTCTGGAGTTCAAATAACTTCAAAAAATTGAAATCCCTTTGTAACAGATGAGTTTCCGTATGAAACCCTGATACCTCGAAAGAGATTGTCCATTTTGTACACGAAGTGCATCCAATTTTCGCCGTAACCCTCTCTACTTTCTTGCACATGCTATGTGGGTGAAATGATGATACGATGCAACCTTTCAACCTTTTCAGAGTTCATTTGAAATGCTTTTCAATTTCAGGGTCTTATAGCTCAAAATAATCAGTAAATGCATGAAAAATAACAAATGAAGTCAGAAAGGGTTGAAAATTGATGATGTGGCTTTGAATGGTGCATTTTCAACACAGAAAAAGTCTGGAGTTCAAATAAGTTCAAAAAATGAAGTCCCTTTGTAATAGACGAGTTTCCATGTGAAACCCTGATACTTCGAAAGAGACTGTCCGTTTTGTACACGAAGTGCATCTAGTTTTTGTCGTAACCCTCGCTACTTTCTTGCACATGCTATGTGGATGAAATGATGATACCATGCCAACTTTCAACCTTTTCGGAGTTCATTTGAAATGCTTTTCAATTTCAGGGTCTTATAGCTCAAAATAATAAGTAAATGCATGAAAAATAACAAATGAAGTCAGAAAGGGTTGAAAATTGATGATGTGGCTTTGAATGGTGCATTTTGAACACAGAAAAAGTCTGGAGTTCAAATAAGTTCAAAATATGAAATCCCTTTGTAACAGACGAGTTTCCGTATGAAACCCTGATACTTCGAAAGAGACTGTCCGTTTTGTACACGAAGTGCATCTAATTTTTGTCGTAACCCTCCCTACTTTCTTGCACATGCTATGTGGATGAAATGATGATACCATGCCAACTTTCAACCTTTTCAGAGTTCATTTGAAATGCTTTTCAATTTCAGGGTCTTATAGCTCAAAATAATCAGTAAATGCAGGAAAAATAACAAATGAAGTCAGAAAGGGTTGAAAATTGATGATGTGGCTTTGAATGGTGCATTTTCAACACAGAAAAAGTCTGGATTTCAAATAAGTTCAAAAAATGAAATCCCTTTGTAATAGACGAGTTTCCATGTGAAACCCTGATACTTCGAAAGAGACTGTCCGTTTTGTACACGAAGTGCATCTAGTTTTTGTCGTAACCCTCGCTACTTTCTTGCACATGCTATGTGGATGAAATGATGATACCATGCCAACTTTCAACCTTTTCAGAGTTCATTTGAAATGCTTTTCAATTTCAGGGTCTTATAGCTCAAAATAATCAGTAAATGCATGAAAAATAACAAATGAAGTCAGAAAGGGTTGAAAATTGATGATGTGGCTTTGAATGGTGCATTTTGAACACACAAAAAGTCTGGAGTTCAAATAACTTCAAAAAATTGAAATCCCTTTGTAACAGATGAGTTTCCGTATGAAACCCTGATACTTCGAAAGAGACTGTCCGTTTTGTACACGAAGTGCATCCAATTTTTGCCGTAACCCTCTCTAATTTCTTTCACATGCTATGTGGGTGAAATGATCATACCATGCAACCTTTCAACCTTTTCAGAGTTCATTTGAAATGCTTTTCAATTTCAGGGTCTTATAGCTCAAAATAAGCAGTAAATGCATGAAAAATAAAAAATGAAGTCAGAAAGGGTTGAAAATTGATGATGTGGCTTTGAATAGTGCATTTTTAACACACAAAAAGTCTGGAGTTCAAATAAGTTCAAAAATTGAAATCCCTTTGTAACAGATGAGTTTCCGTATGAAACCCTGATACTTCGGAAGAGATTGTCCATTTTGAACACGAAGTGCATCTAATTTTGGCGTAACCCTCATTACTTTCTTGCACATGCTATGTGGATGAACTGATGATAGCATGCCAACTTTCAACCTTTTCAGAGTTCATTTGAAATGCTTTTCAATTTCAGGGTCTTATAGCTCAAAATAATAAGTAAATGCATGAAAAATAACAAATGAAGTCAGAAAGGGTTGAAAATTGATGATGTGGCTTTGAATGGTGCATTTTGAACACACAAAAAGTCTGGAGTTCAAATAAGTTCAAAAAATGAAATCCCTTTGTAACCGACGAGTTTCCGTATGAAACCCTGATACTTCGAAAGAGACTGTCCGTTTTGTACACGAAGTGCATCCAGTTTTTGCCGTAACCCTCTCTACTTTCTTGCACATGCTATGTGGGTGAAATGATGATACCATGCAACCTTTCAACCTTTTCAGAGTTCATTTGAAATGCTTTTCAATTTCAGGGTCTTCTAGCTCAAAATAAGCAGTAAATGCATGAAAAATAAAAAATGAAGTCAGAAAGGGTTAAAAATTGAGGATGTGGCTTTGAATAGTGCATTTTTAACACACAAAAAGTCTGGAGTTCAAATAAGTTCAAAAATTGAAATCCCTTTGTAACAGATGAGTTTCCGTATGAAACCCTGATACTTCGAAAGAGACTGTCCATTTTGAACACGAAGTGCATCTAATTTTGGCGTAACCCTCATTACTTTCTTGCACATGCTATGTGGATGAACTGATGATAGCATGCCAACTTTCAACCTTTTCAGAGTTCATTTGCAATGCTTTTCAATTTCAGGGTCTTATAGCTCAAAATAATCAGTAAATGCATGAAAAATAACAAATGAAGTCAGAAAGGGTTGAAAATTGATGATGTGGCTTTGAATGGTGCATTATGAACACAGAAAAAGTCTGGAGTTCAAATAAGTTCAAAAAATGAAATCCCTTTGTAACCGACGAGTTTCCGTATGAAACCCTGATACTTCGAAAGAGACTGTCCATTTTGTACACAAAGTGCATCCAATTTTCGCCGTAACCCTCTCTACTTTCTTGCACATGCTATGTGGGTGAAATGATGATACGATGCAACCTTTCAACCTTTTCAGAGTTCATTTGAAATGCTTTTCAATTTCAGGGTCTTATAGCTCAAAATAATCAGTAAATGCATGAAAAATAACAAATGAAGTCAGAAAGGGTTGAAAATTGATGATGTGGCTTTGAATGGTGCATTTTCAACACAGAAAAAGTCTGGAGTTCAAATAAGTTCAAAAAATGAAATCCCTTTGTAATAGACGAGTTTCCATGTGAAACCCTGATACTTCGAAAGAGACTGTCCGTTTTGTACACGAAGTGCATCTAGTTTTTGTCGTAACCCTCGCTACTTTCTTGCACATGCTATGTCGATGAAATGATGATACCATGCCAACTTTCAACCTTTTCAGAGTTCATTTGAAATGCTTTTCAATTTCAGGGTCTTATAGCTCAAATAAGCAGTAAATGCATGAAAAATAAAAAATGAAGTCAGAAAGGGTTGAAAATTGAGGATGTGGCTTTGAATAGTGCATTTTTAACACACAAAAAGTCTGGAGTTCAAATAAGTTCAAAAATTGAAATCCCTTTGTAACAGATGAGTTTCCGTATGAAACCCTGATACTTCGAAAGAGATTGTCCATTTTGAACACGAAGTGCATCTAATTTTGGCGTAACCCTCATTACTTTCTTGCACATGCTATGTGGATGAACTGATGATAGCATGCCAACTTTCAACCTTTTCAGAGTTCATTTGCAATGCTTTTCAATTTCAGGGTCTTATAGCTCAAAATAATCAGTAAATGCATGAAAAATAACAAATGAAGTCAGAAAGGGTTGAAAATTGATGATGTGGCTTTGAATGGTGCATTTTGAACACAGAAAAAGTCTGGAGTTCAAATAAGTTCAAAAAATGAAATCCCTTTGTAACCGACGAGTTTCCGTATGAAACCCTGATACTTCGAAAGAGACTGTCCATTTTGTACACAAAGTGCATCCAATTTTCGCCGTAACCCTCTCTACTTTCTTGCACATGCTATGTGGGTGAAATGATGATACGATGCAACCTTTCAACCTTTTCAGAGTTCATTTGAAATGCTTTTCAATTTCAGGGTCTTATAGCTCAAAATAATCAGTAAATGCATGAAAAATAACAAATGAAGTCAGAAAGGGTTGAAAATTGATGATGTGGCTTTGAATGGTGCATTTTCAACACAGAAAAAGTCTGGAGTTCAAATAAGTTCAAAAAATGAAATCCCTTTGTAACCGACGAGTTTCCATGTGAAACCCTGATACTTCGAAAGAGACTGTCCGTTTTGTACACGAAGTGCATCTAGTTTTTGTCGTAACCCTCGCTACTTTCTTGCACATGCTATGTGGATGAAATGATGATACCATGCCAACTTTCAACCTTTTCAGAGTTCATTTGAAATGCTTTTCAATTTCAGGGTCTTATAGCTCAAAATAATAAGTAAATGCATGAAAAATAACAAATGATGTCAGAAAGGGTTGAAAATTGATGATGTGGCTTTGAATGCTGCATTTTGAACACACAAAAAGTCTGGAGTTCAAATAAGTTCAAAAAATGAAATCCCTTTGTAACCGACGAGTTTCCGTATGAAACCCTGATACTTCGAAAGAGACTGTCCGTTTTGTACACGAAGTGGATCCAGTTTTTGCCGTAACCCTCTCTACTTTCTTGCACATGCTATGTGGGTGAAATGATGATACCATGCAACTTTTCAACCTTTTCAGAGTTCATTTGAAATGCTTTTCAATTTCAGGGTCTTATAGCTCAAAATAAGCAGTAAATGCATGAAAAATAACAAATGAAGTCAGAAAGGGTTGAAAATTGATGATGTGGCTTTGAATGGTGCATTTTGAACACACAAAAAGTCTGGAGTTCAAATAAGTTCAAAAATTGAAATCCCTTTGTAACCGACGAGTTTCCGTATGAAACCCTGATACTTCGAAAGAGACTGTCCGTTTTGTACACGAAGTGCATCTAATTTTTGTCGTAACCCTCCCTACTTTGTTGCACATGCTATGTGCATGAAATGATGATACCATGCCAACTTTCAACCTTTTCAGAGTTCATTTGAAATGCTTTTCAATTTCAGGGTCTTATAGCTCAAAATAATCAGTAAATGCAGGAAAAATAACAAATGAAGTCAGAAAGGGTTGAAAATTGATGATGTGGCTTTGAATGGTGCATTTTCAACACAGAAAAAGTCTGGAGTTCAAATAAGTTCAAAAAATGAAATCCCTTTGTAACCGACGAGTTTCCGTATGAAACTCTGATACTTCGAAAGAGACTGTCCGTTTTGTACACGAAGTGCATCCAGTTTTTGCCGTAACCCTCTCTACTTTCTTGCACATGCTATGTGGGTGAAATGATGATACCATGCAACCTTTCACCTTTTCAGAGTTCATTTGAAATGCTTTTCAATTTCAGGGTCTTATAGCTCAAAATAAGCAGTAAATGCATGAAAAATAACAAATGAAGTCAGAAAGGGTTGAAAATTGATGATGTGGCTTTGAATGGTGCATTTTGAACACACAAAAAGTCTGGAGTTCAAATAAGTTCAAAAAATGAAATCCCTTTGTAACCGACGAGTTTCCGTATGAAACCCTGATACTTCGAAAGAGACTGTCCGTTTTGTACACGAAGTGCATCCAATTTTTGCCGTAACCCTCTCTACTTTCTTGCACATGCTATGTGGGTGAAATGATGATACCATGCAACCTTTCAACCTTTTCAGAGTTCATTTGAAATGCTTTTCAATTTCAGGGTCTTATAGCTCAAAATAAGCAGTAAATGCATGAAAAATAAAAAATGAAGTCAGAAAGGGTTGAAAATTGATGATGTGGCTTTGAATAGTGCATTTTTAACACACAAAAAGTCTGGAGTTCAAATAAGTTCAAAAATTGAAATCCCTTTGTAACAGATGAGTTTCCGTATGAAACCCTGATACTTCGAAAGAGATTGTCCATTTTGAACACGAAGTGCATCTAATTTTGGCGTAACCCTCATTACTTTCTTGCACATGCTATGTGGATGAACTGATGATAGCATGCCAACTTTCAACCTTTTCAGAGTTCATTTGCAATGCCGTTCAATTTCAGGGTCTTATAGCTCAAAATAATCAGTAAATGCATGAAAAATAACAAATGAAGTCAGAAAGGGTTGAAAATTGATGATGTGGCTTTGAATGGTGCATTTTGAACACACAAAAAGTCTGGAGTTCAAATAAGTTCAAAAATTGAAATCCCTTTGTAACCGACGAGTTTCCGTATGAAACCCTGATACTTCGAAAGAGACTGTCCGTTTTGTACACGAAGTGCATCTAATTTTTGTCGTAACCCTCCCTACTTTGTAGCACATGCTATGTGCATGAAATGATGATACCATGCCAACTTTCAACCTTTTCAGAGTTCATTTGAAATGCTTTTCAATTTCAGGGTCTTATAGCTCAAAATAATCAGTAAATGCAGGAAAAATAACAAATGAAGTCAGAAAGGGTTGAAAATTGATGATGTGGCTTTGAATGGTGCATTTTCAACACAGAAAAAGTTTGGAGTTCAAATAAGTTCAAAAAATGAAATCCCTTTGTAACCGACGAGTTTCCGTATGAAACTCTGATACTTCGAAAGAGACTGTCCGTTTTGTACACGAAGTGCATCCAGTTTTTGCCGTAACCCTCTCTACTTTCTTGCACATGCTATGTGGGTGAAATGATGATACCATGCAACCTTTCAACCTTTTCAGAGTTCATTTGAAATGCTTTTCAATTTCAGGGTCTTATAGCTCAAAATAAGCAGTAAATGCATGAAAAATAACAAATGAAGTCAGAAAGGGTTGAAAATTGATGATGTGGCTTTGAATGGTGCATTTTGAACACACAAAAAGTCTGGAGTTCAAATAAGTTCAAAAAATGAAATCCCTTTGTAACCGACGAGTTTCCGTATGAAACCCTGATACTTCGAAAGAGACTGTCCGTTTTGTACACGAAGTGCATCCAATTTTTGCCGTACCCCTCTCTACTTTCTTGCACATGCTATGTGGGTGAATTGATGATACCATGCAACCTTTCAACCTTTTCAGAGTTCATTTGAAATGCTTTTCAATTTCAGGGTCTTATAGCTCAAAATAAGCAGTAAATGCATGAAAAATAAAAAATGAAGTCAGAAAGGGTTGAAAATTGATGACGTGGCTTTGAATAGTGCATTTTTAACACACAAAAAGTCTGGAGTTCAAATAAGTTCAAAAATTGAAATCCCTTTGTAACAGATGAGTTTCCGTATGAAACCCTGATACTTCGAAAGAGATTGTCCATTTTGAACACGAAGTGCATCTAATTTTGGCGTAACCCTCATTACTTTGTTGCACATGCTATGTGGATGAACTGATGATAGCATGCCAACTTTCAACCTTTTCAGAGTTCATTTGCAATGCTTTTCAATTTCAGGGTCTTATAGCTCAAAATAATCAGTAAATGCAGGAAAAATAACAAATGAAGTCAGAAAGGGTTGAAAATTGATGATGTGGCTTTGAATGGTGCATTTTCAACACAGAAAAAGTCTGGAGTTCAAATAAGTTCAAAAAATGAAATCCCTTTGTAACCGACGAGTTTCCGTATGAAACTCTGATACTTCGAAAGAGACTGTCCGTTTTGTACACGAAGTGCATCCAGTTTTTGCCGTAACCCTCTCTACTTTCTTGCACATGCTATGTGGGTGAAATGATGATACCATGCAACCTTTCAACCTTTTCAGAGTTCATTTGAAATGCTTTTCAATTTCAGGGTCTTATAGCTCAAAATAAGCAGTAAATGCATGGAAAATAACAAATGAAGTCAGAAAGGGTTGAAAATTGATGATGTGGCTTTGAATGGTGCATTTTGAACACACAAAAAGTCTGGAGTTCAAATAAGTTCAAAAAATGAAATCCCTTTGTAACCGACGAGTTTCCGTATGAAACCCTGATACTTCGAAAGAGACTGTCCGTTTTACACGAAGTGCATCCAATTTTTGCCGTAACCCTCTCTACTTTCTTGCACATGCTATGTGGGTGAAATGATGATACCATGCAACCTTTCAACCTTTTCAGAGTTCATTTGAAATGCTTTTCAATTTCAGGGTCTTATAGCTCAAAATAAGCAGTAAATGCATGAAAAATAAAAAATGAAGTCAGAAAGGGTTGAAAATTGATGATGTGGCTTTGAATAGTGCATTTTTAACACACAAAATGTCTGGAGTTCAAATAAGTTCAAAAATTGAAATCCCTTTGTAACAGATGAGTTTCCGTATGAAACCCTGATACTTCGAAAGAGATTGTCCATTTTGAACACGAAGTGCATCTAATTTTGGCGTAACCCTCATTACTTTGTTGCACATGCTATGTGGATGAACTGATGATAGCATGCCAACTTTCAACCTTTTCAGAGTTCATTTGCAATGCTTTTCAATTTCAGGGTCTTATAGCTCAAAATAATCAGTAAATGCATGAAAAATAACAAATGAAGTCAGAAAGGGTTGAAATTTGATGATGTGGCTTTGAATGGTGCATTTTGAACACACAAAAAGTCTGGAGTTCAAATAAGTTCAAAAATTGAAATCCCTTTGTAACCGACGAGTTTCCGTATGAAACCCTGATACTTCGAAAGAGACTGTCCGTTTTGTACACGAAGTGCATCTAATTTTTGTCGTAACCCTCCCTACTTTGTTGCACATGCTATGTGCATGAAATGATGATACCATGCCAACTTTCAACCTTTTCAGAGTTCATTTGAAATGCTTTTCAATTTCAGGGTCTTATAGCTCAAAATAATCAGTAAATGCAGGAAAAATAACAAATGAAGTCAGAAAGGGTTGAAAATTGATGATGTGGCTTTGAATGGTGCATTTTCAACACAGAAAAAGTCTGGAGTTCAAATAAGTTCAAAAAATGAAATCCCTTTGTAACCGACGAGTTTCCGTATGAAACTCTGATACTTCGAAAGAGACTGTCCGTTTTGTACACGAAGTGCATCCAGTTTTTGCCGTAACCCTCTCTACTTTCTTGCACATGCTATGTGGGTGAAATGATGATACCATGCAACCTTTCAACCTTTTCAGAGTTCATTTGAAATGCTTTTCAATTTCAGGGTCTTATAGCTCAAAATAAGCAGTAAATGCATGGAAAATAACAAATGAAGTCAGAAAGGGTTGAAAATTGATGATGTGGCTTTGAATGGTGCATTTTGAACACACAAAAAGTCTGGAGTTCAAATAAGTTCAAAAAATGAAATCCCTTTGTAACCGACGAGTTTCCGTATGAAACCCTGATACTTCGAAAGAGACTGTCCGTTTTGTACACGAAGTGCATCCAATTTTTGCCGTAACCCTCTCTACTTTCTTGCACATGCTATGTGGGTGAAATGATGATACCATGCAACCTTTCAACCTTTTCAGAGTTCATTTGAAATGCTTTTCAATTTCAGGGTCTTATAGCTCAAAATAAGCAGTAAATGCATGAAAAATAAAAAATGAAGTCAGAAAGGGTTGAAAATTGATGATGTGGCTTTGAATAGTGCATTTTTAACACACAAAAAAGTCTGGAGTTCAAATAAGTTCAAAAATTGAAATCCCTTTGTAACAGATGAGTTTCCGTATGAAACCCTGATACTTCGAAAGAGATTGTCCATTTTGAACACGAAGTGCATCTAATTTTGGCGTAACCCTCATTACTTTGTTGCACATGCTATGTGGATGAACTGATGATAGCATGCCAACTTTCAACCTTTTCAGAGTTCATTTGCAATGCTTTTCAATTTCAGGGTCTTATAGCTCAAAATAATCAGTAAATGCATGAAAAATAACAAATGAAGTCAGAAAGGGTTGAAAATTGATGATGTGGCTTTGAATGGTGCATTTTGAACACACAAAAAGTCTGGAGTTCAAATAAGTTCAAAAATTGAAATCCCTTTGTAACCGACGAGTTTCCGTATGAAACCCTGATACTTCGAAAGAGACTGTCCGTTTTGTACACGAAGTGCATCTAATTTTTGTCGTAACCCTCCCTACTTTGTTGCACATGCTATGTGCATGAAATGATGATACCATGCCAACTTTCAACGTTTTCAGAGTTCATTTGAAATGCTTTTCAATTTCAGGGTCTTATAGCTCAAAATAATCAGTAAATGCAGGAAAAATAACAAATGAAGTCAGAAAGGGTTGAAAATTGATGATGTGGCTTTGAATGGTGCATTTTCAACACAGAAAAAGTCTGGAGTTCAAATAAGTTCAAAAAATGAAATCCCTTTGTAACCGACGAGTTTCCGTATGAAACTCTGATACTTCGAAAGAGACTGTCCGTTTTGTACACGAAGTGCATCCAGTTTTTGCCGTAACCCTCTCTACTTTCTTGCACATGCTATGTGGGTGAAATGATGATACCATGCAACCTTTCAACCTTTTCAGAGTTCATTTGAAATGCTTTTCAATTTCAGGGTCTTATAGCTCAAAATAAGCAGTAAATGCATGGAAAATAACAAATGAAGTCAGAAAGGGTTGAAAATTGATGATGTGGCTTTGAATGGTGCATTTTGAACACACAAAAAGTCTGGAGTTCAAATAAGTTCAAAAAATGAAATCCCTTTGTAACCGACGAGTTTCCGTATGAAACTCTGATACTTCGAAAGAGACTGTCCGTTTTGTACACGAAGTGCATCCAGTTTTTGCCGTAACCCTCTCTACTTTCTTGCACATGCTATGTGGGTGAAATGATGATACCATGCAACCTTTCAACCTTTTCAGAGTTCATTTGAAATGCTTTTCAATTTCAGGGTCTTATAGCTCAAAATAAGCAGTAAATGCATGGAAAATAACAAATGAAGTCAGAAAGGGTTGAAAATTGATGATGTGGCTTTGAATGGTGCATTTTGAACACACAAAAAGTCTGGAGTTCAAATAAGTTCAAAAAATGAAATCCCTTTGTAACCGACGAGTTTCCGTATGAAACCCTGATACTTCGAAAGAGACTGTCCGTTTTGTACACGAAGTGCATCCAATTTTTGCCGTAACCCTCTCTACTTTCTTGCACATGCTATGTGGGAGAAATGATGATACCATGCAACCTTTCAACCTTTTCAGAGTTCATTTGAAATGCTTTTCAATTTCAGGGTCTTATAGCTCAGAATAAGCAGTAAATGCATGAAAAATAAAAAATGAAGTCAGAAAGGGTTGAAAATTGATGATGTGGCTTTGAATAGTGCATTTTTAACACACAAAAAGTCTGGAGTTCAAATAAGTTCAAAAATTGAAATCCCTTTGTAACAGATGAGTTTCCGTATGAAACCCTGATACTTCGAAAGAGATTGTCCATTTTGAACACGAAGTGCATCTAATTTTGGCGTAACCCTCATTACTTTGTTGCACATGCTATGTGGATGAACTGATGATAGCATGCCAACTTTCAACCTTTTCAGAGTTCATTTGCAATGCTTTTCAATTTCAGGGTCTTATAGCTCAAAATAATCAGTAAATGCATGAAAAATAACAAATGAAGTCAGAAAGGGTTGAAAATTGATGATGTGGCTTTGAATGGTGCATTTTGAACACACAAAAAGTCTGGAGTTCAAATAAGTTCAAAAATTGAAATCCCTTTGTAACCGACGAGTTTCCGTATGAAACCCTGATACTTCGAAAGAGACTGTCCGTTTTGTACACGAAGTGCATCTAATTTTTGTCGTAACCCTCCCTACTTTGTTGCACATGCTATGTGCATGAAATGATGATACCATGCCAACTTTCAACGTTTTCAGAGTTCATTTGAAATGCTTTTCAATTTCAGGGTCTTATAGCTCAAAATAATCAGTAAATGCAGGAAAAATAACAAATGAAGTCAGAAAGGGTTGAAAATTGATGATGTGGCTTTGAATGGTGCATTTTCAACACAGAAAAAGTCTGGAGTTCAAATAAGTTCAAAAAATGAAATCCCTTTGTAACCGACGAGTTTCCGTATGAAACTCTGATACTTCGAAAGAGACTGTCCGTTTTGTACACGAAGTGCATCCAGTTTTTGCCGTAACCCTCTCTACTTTCTTGCACATGCTATGTGGGTGAAATGATGATACCATGCAACCTTTCAACCTTTTCAGAGTTCATTTGAAATGCTTTTCAATTTCAGGGTCTTATAGCTCAAAATAAGCAGTAAATGCATGGAAAATAACAAATGAAGTCAGAAAGGGTTGAAAATTGATGATGTGGCTTTGAATGGTGCATTTTGAACACACAAAAAGTCTGGAGTTCAAATAAGTTCAAAAAATGAAATCCCTTTGTAACCGACGAGTTTCCGTATGAAACTCTGATACTTCGAAAGAGACTGTCCGTTTTGTACACGAAGTGCATCCAGTTTTTGCCGTAACCCTCTCTACTTTCTTGCACATGCTATGTGGGTGAAATGATGATACCATGCAACCTTTCAACCTTTTCAGAGTTCATTTGAAATGCTTTTCAATTTCAGGGTCTTATAGCTCAAAATAAGCAGTAAATGCATGAAAAATAAAAAATGAAGTCAGAAAGGGTTGAAAATTGAGGATGTGGCTTTGAATAGTGCATTTTTAACACACAAAAAGTCTGGAGTTCAAATAAGTTCAAAAATTGAAATCCCTTTGTAACAGATGAGTTTCCGTATGAAACCCTGATACTTCGAAAGAGATTGTCCATTTTGAACACGAAGTGCATCTAATTTTGGCGTAACCCTCATTACTTTCTTGCACATGCTATGTGGATGAACTGATGATAGCATGCCAACTTTCAACCTTTTCAGAGTTCATTTGCAATGCTTTTCAATTTCAGGGTCTTATAGCTCAAAATAATCAGTAAATGCATGAAAAATAACAAATGAAGTCAGAAAGGGTTGAAAATTGATGATGTGGCTTTGAATGGTGCATTTTGAACACAGAAAAAGTCTGGAGTACAAATAAGTTCAAAAAATGAAATCCCTTTGTAACCGACGAGTTTCCGTATGAAACCCTAATACTTCGAAAGAGACTGTCCGTTTTGTACACAAAGTGCATCCAATTTTCGCCGTAACCCTCTCTACTTTCTTGCACATGCTATGTGGGTGAAATGATGATACGATGCAAACTTTCAACCTTTTCAGAGTTCATTTGAAATGCTTTTCAATTTCAGGGTCTTATAGCTCAAAATAATCAGTAAATGCATGAAAAATAACAAATGAAGTCAGAAAGGGTTGAAAATTGATGATGTGGCTTTGAATGGTGCATTTTCAACACAGAAAAAGTCTGGAGTTCAAATAAGTTCAAAAAATGAAATCCCTTTGTAACAGACGAGTTTTCATGTGAAACCCTGATACTTCGAAAGAGACTGTCCATTTTGTACACGAAGTGCATCTAGTTTTTGTCGTAACCCTCGCTACTTTCTTGCACATGCTATGTGGATGAAATGATGATACCATGCCAACTTTCAACCTTTTCAGAGTTCATTTGAAATGCTTTTCAATTTCAGGGTCTTATAGCTCAAAATAAGCAGTAAATGCATGAAAAATAACAAATGAAGTCAGAAAGGGTTGAAAATTGATGATGTGGCTTTGAATGGTGCATTTTAAACACACAAAAAGTCTGGAGTTCAAATAAGTTCAAAAAATGAAATCCATTTGTAACCGACGAGTTTCCGTATGAAACCCTGATACTTCGAAAGAGACTGTCCGTTTTGTACACGAAGTGCATCCAGTTTTTGCCGTAACCCTCTCTACTTTGTTGCACATGCTATGTGGGTGAAATGATGATACCATGCAACCTTTCAACCTTTTCAGAGTTCATTTGAAATGCTTTTCAATTTCAGGGTCTTATAGCTCAAAATAAGCAGTAAATGCATGAAAAATAACAAATGAAGCCAGAAAGGGTTGAAAATTGATGATGTGGCTTTGAAGGGTGCATTTTGAACACACAAAAAGTCTGGAGTTCAAATAAGTTCAAAAAATGAAATCCCTTTGTAACCGACGAGTTTCCGTATGAAACCCTGATACTTCGAAAGAGACTGTCCGTTTTGTACACGAAGTGCATCTAGTTTTTGTCGTAACCCTCGCTACTTTCTTGCACATGCTATGTGGATGAAATGATGATACCATGCCAACTTTCAACCTTTTCAGAGTTCATTTGAAATGCTTTTCAATTTCAGGGTCTTATAGCTCAAAATAATAAGTAAATGCATGAAAAATAACAAATGAAGTCAGAAAGGGTTGAAAATTGATGATGTGGCTTTGAATGGTGCATTTTGAACACACAAAAAGTCTGGAGTTCAAATAAGTTCAAAAAATGAAATCCCTTTGTAACCGACGAGTTTCCGTATGAAACCCAGATACTTCGAAAGAGACTGTCCGTTTTGTACACGAAGTGCATCCAGTTTTTGCCGTAACCCTCTCTACTTGCTTGCACATGCTATGTGGGTGAAATGATGATACCATGCAACCTTTCAACCTTTTCAGAGTTCATTTGAAATGCTTTTCAATTTCAGGGTCTTATAGCTCAAAATAAGCAGTAAATGCATGAAAAATAAAAAATGAAGTCAGAAAGGGTTGAAAATTGAGGATGTGGCTTTGAATAGTGCATTCTTAACACACAAAAAGTCTGGAGTTCAAATAAGTTCAAAAATTGAAATCCCTTTTTTAACAGATGAGTTTCCGTATGAAACCCTGATACTTCGAAAGAGGTTGTCCATTTTGAACACGAAGTGCATCTAATTTTGGCGTAACCCTCATTACTTTCTTGCACATGCTATGTGGATGAACTGATGATAGCATGCCAACTTTCAACCTTTTCAGAGTTCATTTGCAATGCTTTTCAATTTCAGGGTCTTATAGCTCAAAATAATCAGTAAATGCAGGAAAAATAACAAATGAAGTCAGAAAGGGTTGAAAATTGATGATGTGGCTTTGAATGGTGCATTTTGAACACAGAAAAAGTCTGGAGTTCAAATAAGTTCAAAAAATGAAATCCCTTTGTAACCGACGAGTTTCCGTATGAAACCCTGATACTTCGAAAGAGACTGTCCGTTTTGTACACAAAGTGCATCCAATTTTCGCCGTCACCCTCTCTACTTTCTTGCACATGCTATGTGGGTGAAATGATGATACGATGCAACCTTTCAACCTTTTCAGAGTTCATTTGAAATGCTTTTCAATTTCAGGGTCTTATGGCTCAAAATAATCAGTAAATGCATGAAAAATAACAAATGAAGTCAGAAAGGGTTGAAAATTGATGATGTGGCTTTGAATGGTGCATTTTCAACAGAGAAAAAGTCTGGAGTTCAAATAAGTTCAAAAAATGAAATCCCTTTGTAACCGACGAGTTTCCATGTGAAACCCTGATACTTCGAAAGAGACTGTCCGTTTTGTACACGAAGTGCGTCTAGTTTTTGCCGTAACCCTCTCTACTTGCTTGCACATGCTATGTGGGTGAAATGATGATACCATGCAACCTTTCAACCTTTTCAGAGTTCATTTGAAATGCTTTTCAATTTCAGGGTCTTATAGCTCAAAATAAGCAGTAAATGCATGAAAAATAAAAAATGAAGTCAGAAAGGGTTGAAAATTGAGGATGTGGCTTTGAATAGTGCATTCTTAACACACAAAAAGTCTGGAGTTCAAATAAGTTCAAAAATTGAAATCCCTTTTTTAACAGATGAGTTTCCGTATGAAACCCTGATACTTCGAAAGAGACTGTCCGTTTTGTACACGAAGTGCATCCAGTTTTTGCCGTAACCCTCTCTACTTTCTTGCACATGCTATGTGGGTGAAATGATGATACCATGCAGCCTTTCAACCTTGTCAGAGTTCATTTGAAATGCTTTTCAATTTCAGGGTCTTATAGCTCAAAATAAGCAGTAAATGCATGAAAAATAACAAATGAAGTCAGAAAGGGCTGAAAATTGAGGATGTGGCTTTGAATGGTGCATTTTGAACACAGAAAAAGTCTGGAGTTCAAATAAGTTCAAAAATTGAAATGCCTTTGTAACCGACGAGTTTCCGTATGAAACCCTGATACTTCGAAAAAGACTGTCCGTTTTGTACATGAAGTGCATCTAATTTTTGTCGTAACCCTCCCTACTTTGTTGCACATGCTATGTGCATGAAATGATGATACCATGCCAACTTTCAACCTTTTCAGAGTTCATTTGAAATGCTTTTCAATTTCAGGGTCTTATAGCTCAAAATAATAAGTAAATGCATGAAAAATAACAAATGAAGTCAGAAAGGGTTGAAAATTGATGATGTGGCTTTGAATGGTGCATTTTGAACACAGAAAAAGTCTGGAGTTCAAATAAGTTCAAAAAATGAAATCCCTTTGTAACCGACGAGTTTCCGTATGAAACCCTGATACTTCGAAAGAGACTGTCCGTTTTGTACACGAAGTGCATCCAGTTTTTGCCGTAACCCTCTCTACTTGCTTGCACATGCTATGTGGGTGAAATGATGATACCATGCAACCTTTCAACCTTTTCAGAGTTCATTTGAAATGCTTTTCAATTTCAGGGTCTTATAGCTCAAAATAAGCAGTAAATGCATGAAAAATAAAAAATGAAGTCAGAAAGGGTTGAAAATTGAGGATGTGGCTTTGAATAGTGCATTCTTAACACACAAAAAGTCTGGAGTTCAAATAAGTTCAAAAATTGAAATCCCTTTTTTAACAGATGAGTTTCCGTATGAAACCCTGATACTTCGAAAGAGGTTGTCCATTTTGAACACGAAGTGCATCTAATTTTGGCGTAACCCTCATTACTTTCTTGCACATGCTATGTGGATGAACTGATGATAGCATGCCAACTTTCAACCTTTTCAGAGTTCATTTGCAATGCTTTTCAATTTCAGGGTCTTATAGCTCAAAATAATCAGTAAATGCAGGAAAAATAACAAATGAAGTCAGAAAGGGTTGAAAATTGATGATGTGGCTTTGAATGGTGCATTTTGAACACAGAAAAAGTCTGGAGTTCAAATAAGTTCAAAAAATGAAATCCCTTTGTAACCGACGAGTTTCCGTATGAAACCCTGATACTTCGAAAGAGACTGTCCGTTTTGTACACAAAGTGCATCCAATTTTCGCCGTCACCCTCTCTACTTTCTTGCACATGCTATGTGGGTGAAATGATGATACGATGCAACCTTTCAACCTTTTCAGAGTTCATTTGAAATGCTTTTCAATTTCAGGGTCTTATGGCTCAAAATAATCAGTAAATGCATGAAAAATAACAAATGAAGTCAGAAAGGGTTGAAAATTGATGATGTGGCTTTGAATGGTGCATTTTCAACAGAGAAAAAGTCTGGAGTTCAAATAAGTTCAAAAAATGAAATCCCTTTGTAACCGACGAGTTTCCATGTGAAACCCTGATACTTCGAAAGAGACTGTCCGTTTTGTACACGAAGTGCGTCTAGTTTTTGCCGTAACCCTCTCTACTTGCTTGCACATGCTATGTGGGTGAAATGATGATACCATGCAACCTTTCAACCTTTTCAGAGTTCATTTGAAATGCTTTTCAATTTCAGGGTCTTATAGCTCAAAATAAGCAGTAAATGCATGAAAAATAAAAAATGAAGTCAGAAAGGGTTGAAAATTGAGGATGTGGCTTTGAATAGTGCATTCTTAACACACAAAAAGTCTGGAGTTCAAATAAGTTCAAAAATTGAAATCCCTTTTTTAACAGATGAGTTTCCGTATGAAACCCTGATACTTCGAAAGAGACTGTCCGTTTTGTACACGAAGTGCATCCAGTTTTTGCCGTAACCCTCTCTACTTTCTTGCACATGCTATGTGGGTGAAATGATGATACCATGCAGCCTTTCAACCTTTTCAGAGTTCATTTGAAATGCTTTTCAATTTCAGGGTCTTATAGCTCAAAATAAGCAGTAAATGCATGAAAAATAACAAATGAAGTCAGAAAGGGTTGAAAATTGAGGATGTGGCTTTGAATGGTGCATTTTGAACACAGAAAAAGTCTGGAGTTCAAATAAGTTCAAAAATTGAAATGCCTTTGTAACCGACGAGTTTCCGTATGAAACCCTGATACTTCGAAAAAGACTGTCCGTTTTGTACATGAAGTGCATCTAATTTTTGTCGTAACCCTCCCTACTTTGTTGCACATGCTATGTGCATGAAATGATGATACCATGCCAACTTTCAACCTTTTCAGAGTTCATTTGAAATGCTTTTCAATTTCAGGGTCTTATAGCTCAAAATAATAAGTAAATGCATGAAAAATAACAAATGAAGTCAGAAAGGGTTGAAAATTGATGATGTGGCTTTGAATGGTGCATTTTGAACACACAAAAAGTCTGGAGTTCAAATAAGTTCAAAAAATGAAATCCCTTTGTAACCGACGAGTTTCCGTATGAAACCCTGATACTTCGAAAGAGACTGTCCGTTTTGTACACGAAGTGCATCTAGTTTTTGTCGTAACCCTCGCTACTTTCTTGCACATGCTATGTGGATGAAATGATGATACCATGCAACCTTTCAACCTTTTCAGAGTTCATTTGAAATGCTTTTCAATTTCAGGGTCTTATAGCTCAAAATAATAAGTAAATGCATGAAAATTAACAAATGAAGTCAGAAAGGGTTGAAAATTGATGATGTGGCTTTGAATGGTGCATTTTGAACACACAAAAAGTCTGGAGTTCAAATAAGTTCAAAAAATGAAATCCCTTTGTAACCGACGAGTTTCCGTATGAAACCCTGATACTTCGAAAGAGACTGTCCGTTTTGTACACGAAGTGCATCTAATTTTTGTTGTAACCCTCCCTACTTTGTTGCACATGCTATGTGCATGAAATTATGATACCATGCCAACTTTCAACCTTTTCAGAGTTCATTTGAAATGCTTTTCAATTTCAGGGTCTTATAGCTCAAAATAACCAGTAAATGCAGGAAAAATAACAAATGAAGTCAGAAAGGGTTGAAAATTGATGATGTGGCTTTGAATGGTGCATTTTCAACACAGAAAAAGTCTGGAGTTCAAATAAGTTCACAAAATGTAATCCCTTTGTAACAGACGAGTTTCCATGTGAAACCCTGATACTTCGAAAGAGACTGTCCGTTTTGTACACGAAGTGCATCTAGTTTTTGTCGTAACCCTCGCTACTTTCTTGCACATGCTATGTGGATGAAATGATGATACCATGCAACCTTTCAACCTTTTCAGAGTTCATTTGACATGCTTTTCAATTTCAGGGTCTTATAGCTCAAAATAAGCAGTAAATGCATGAAAAATAACAAATGAAGTCAGAAAGGGTTGAAAATTGATGATGTGGCTTTGAATGGTGCATTTTGAACACACAAAAAGTCTGGAGTTCAAATAAGTTCAAAAAATGAAATCCCTTTGTAACCGACGAGTTTCCGTATGAAACCGTGATACTTCGAAAGAGACTGTCCGTTTTGTACACGAAGTGCATCTAATTTTTGTCGTAACCCTCCCTACTTTGTTGCACATGCTATGTGCATGAAATGATGATACCATGCCAACTTTCAACCTTTTCAGAGTTCATTTGAAATGCTTTTCAATTTCAGGGTCTTATAGCTCAAAATAATCAGTAAATGCAGGAAAAATAACAAATGAAGTCAGAAAGGGTTGAAAATTGATGATGTGGCTTTGAATGGTGCATTTTCAACACAGAAAAAGTCTGGAGTTCAAATAAGTTCAAAAAATGAAATCCCTTTGTAATAGACGAGTTTCCATGTGAAACCCTGATACTTCGAAAGAGACTGTCCGTTTTGTACACGAAGTGCATCTAGTTTTTGTCGTAACCCTCGCTACTTTCTTGCACATGCTATGTGGATGAAATGATGATACCATGCCAACTTTCAACCTTTTCAGAGTTCATTTGAAATGCTTTTCAATTTCAGGGTCTTATAGCTCAAAATAATCAGTAATTGCTTGAAAAATAACAAATGAAGTCAGAAAGGGTTGAAAATTGATGATGTGGCTTTGAATGGTGCATTTTGAACACAGAAAAAGTCTGGAGTTCAAATAAGTTCAAAAAATGAAATCCCTTTGTAACCGACGAGTTTCCGTATGAAACCCTGATACTTCGAAAGAGACTGTCCGTTTTGTACACGAAGTGCATCCAATTTTTGCCGTAACCCTCCCTACTTTCTTGCACATGCTATGTGGGTGAAATGATGATACCATGCAACCTTTCAACCTTTTCAGAGTTCATTTGAAATGCTTTTCAATTTCAGGGTCTTATAGCTCAAAATAAGCAGTAAATGCATGAAAAATAAAAAACGAAGTCAGAAAGGGTTGAAAATTGATGATGTGGCTTTGAATGGTGCATTTTCAACACAGAAAAAGTCTGGAGTTCAAATAAGTTCAAAAAATGAAATCCCTTTGTAATAGACGAGTTTCCATGTGAAACCATGATACTTCGAAAGAGACTGTCCGTTTTGTACACGAAGTGCATCTAGTTTTTGTCGTAACCCTCGCTACTTTCTTGCACATGCTATGTGGATGAAATGATGATACCATGCCAACTTTCAACCTTTTCAGAGTTCATTTGAAATGCTTTTCAATTTCAGGGTCTTATAGCTCAAAATAATCAGTAAATGCATGAAAAATAACAAATGAAGTCAGAAAGGGCTGAAAATTGATGATGTGGCCTTGAATGGTGCATTTTGAACACACAAAAAGTCTGGAGTTCAAATAAGTTCAAAAAATGAAATCCCTTTGTAACCGACAAGTTTCCGTATGAAACCCTGATACTTCGAAAGAGACTGTCCGTTTTGTACACGAAGTGCATCCAATTTTTGCCGTAACCCTCTCTACTTTCTTGCACATGCTATGTGGGTGAAATGATGATACCATGCAACCTTTCAACCTTTTCAGAGTTCATTTGAAATGCTTTTCAATTTCAGGGTCTTATAGCTCAAAATAAGCAGTAAATGCATGAAAAATAACAAATGAAGTCAGAAAGGGTTAAAAATTGATGATGTGGCTTTGAATGGTGCATTTTGAACACACAAAAAGTTAGGAGTTCAAATAAGTTTAAAAAAATGAAATCCCTTTGTAACAGACGAGTTTCCGTATGTAACCCTGATACTTCGAAAGAGATTGTCCATTTTGTACACGAAGTGCATCCAATTTTTGCCGTAACCATCTCTACTTTCTTGCACATGCTATGTGGGTGAAATGATGATACCATGCAACCTTTCAACCTTTTCAGAGTTCATTTGAAATGCTTTTCAATTTCAGGGTCTTATAGCTCAAAATAAGTAGTAAATGCATGAAAAATAACAAATGAAGTCAGAAAGGGTTAAAAATTGATGATGTGGCTTTGAATGGTGCATTTTGAACACACAAAAAGTCAGGAGTTCAAATAAGTTTAAAAAAATGACATCCCTTTGTAACAGACGAGTTTCTGTATGTAACCCTAATACTTCGAAAGAGATTGTCCATTTTGTACACGAAGTGCATCCAATTTTTGCCATAACCCTCTCAACTTTCTTGCATATGCTATGTGGATGAAATGATGATACCATGCCAACTTTCAACCTTTTCAGAGTTCATTTGAAATGCTTTTCAATTTCAGGGTCTTATAGCTCAAAATAATCAGTAAATGCATGAAAAATAACAAATGAAGTCAGAAAGGGTTGAAAATTGATGATGTGGCTTTGAATGGTGCATTTTGAACACACAAAAAGTCTGGAGTTCAAATAAGTTCAAAAATGAAATCGCTTTGTAACCGACGAGTTTCCGTATGAAACCCTGATACTTCGAAAGAGACTGTCCGTTTTGTACACAAAGTGCATCCAATTTTTGCCGTAACCCTCTCTACTTTCTTGCACATGCTATGTGGGTGAAATGATGATACCATGCAACCTTTCAACCTTTTCAGAGTTCATTTGAAATGCTTTTCAATTTCAGGGTCTTATAGCTCAAAATAAGCAGTAAATGCATGAAAAATAAGAAATGAAGTCAGAAAGGGTTAAAAATTAATGATGTGGCTTTGAATGGTGCATTTTGAACACACAAAAAGTCAGGAGTTCAAATAAGTTTAAAAAAATGAAATCCCTTTGTAACAGACGAGTTTCCGTATGTAACCCTGATACTTTGAAAGAGATTGTCCATTTTGTACACGAAGTGCATCCAATTTTTGCCATAACCCTCTCAACTTTCTTGCATATGCTATGGGGATGAAATGATGATACCATGCCAACTTTCAACCTTTTCAGAGTTCATTTGAAATGCTTTTCAATTTCAGGGTCTTATAGCTCAAAATAATAAGTAAATGCATGAAAAATAACAAATGAAGTCAGAAAGGGTTGAAAATTGATGCTGTGGCTTTGAATGGTGCATTTTGAACACACAAAAAGTCTGGAGTTCAAATAACTTCAAAAAATTGAAATCCCTCTGTAACAGATGAGTTTCCGTATGAAACGCTGATACCTCGAAAGAGATTGTCCATTTTGTACACGAAGTGCATCCAGTTTTTGCCGTAACCCTCTCAACTATTTAGCACATTCTATGTGGGTGAAATGATGATACCGTGCCAACTTTCAACCTTTTCAGAGTTCATTTCTAGTGCTTTTCATTTTCAGGGTCATATAGCTCAGCAAAATCAGTAAATGCATGAAAAATAATAAATGAAGTCAGAAAGGGTTAAAAATTGATGATGTGGCTTTGAATGGTGCATTTTGAACACACAAAGAGTCTGGGGTTTAAATAAGTTCAAAAAAATGACATCCCTTTGTAACAGATGAGTTTCCGTATGAAACCCTGATACTTCGAAAGAGACTGTCCGTTTTGTACACGAAGTGCATCTAGTTTTTGTCGTAACCCTCGCTACTTTCTTGCACATGCTTTTCGTAACCCTCCCTACTTTCTTGCACATGCTATGTGGATGAAATGATGATACCATGCCAACTTTCAACCTTTTCAGAGTTCATTTGAAATGCTTTTCAATTTCAGGGTCTTATAGCTCAAAATAATCAGTAAATGCATGAAAAATAACAAAGAAGTCAGAAAGGGTTGAAAATTGATGATGTGGCTTTGAATGGTGCATTTTCAACACAGAAAAAGTCTGGAGTTCAAATAAGTTCAAAAAATGAAATCCCTTTGTAATAGACGAGTTTCCATGTGAAACCCTGATACATCGAAAGAGACTGTCCGTTTTGTACACGAAGTGCATCTAGTTTTTGTCGTAACCCTCGCTACTTTCTTGCACATGCTATGTGGATGAAATGATGATACCATGCCAACTTTCAACCTTTTCAGAGTTCATTTGAAATGCTTTTCAATTTCAGGGTCTTATAGCTTAAAATAATAAGTAAATGCATGAAAAATAACAAATGAAGTCAGAAAGGGTTGAAAATTGATGATGTGGCTTTGAATGGTGCATTTTGAACACAGAAAAAGTCTGGAGTTCAAATAAGTTCAAAAAATGAAATCCCTTTGTAACAGACGAGTTTCCGTATGAAACCCTGATACTTCGAAAGAGACTGTCCGTTTTGTACACGAAGTGCATCTAATTTTTGTCGTAACCCTCCCTACTTTCTTGCACATGCTATGTGGATGAAATGATGATACCATGCCAACTTTCAACCTTTTCAGAGTTCATTTGAAATGCTTTTCAATTTGAGGGTCTTATTGCTCAAAATAATCAGTAAATGCATGAAAAATAACAAATGAAGACAGAAAGGGTTGAAAATTGATGATGTGGCTTTGAATGGTGCATTTTCAACACAGAAAAAGTCTGGAGTTCAAATAAGTTCAAAAAATGAAATCCCTTTGTAATAGACGAGTTTCCATGTGAAACCCTGATACTTCGAAAGAGACTGTCCGTTTTGTACACGAAGTGCATCTAGTTTTTGTCGTAACCCTCGCTACTTTCTTGCACATGCTATGTGGATGAAATGATGATACGATGCCAACTTTCAACCTTTTCAGAGTTCATTTGAAATGCTTTTCAATTTCAGGGTCTTATAGTTCAAAATAATCAGTAAATGCATGAAAAATAACAAATGAAGTCAGAAAGGGTTGAAAATTGATGATGTGGCTTTGAATGGTGCATTTTGAACACACAAAAAGTCTGGAGTTCAAATAAGTTCAAAAATGAAATCCCTTTGTAACCGACGAGTTTCCGTATGAAACCCTGATACTTCAAAAGAGACTGTCCGTTTTGTACACGAAGTGCATCCAATTTTTGCCGTAACCCTCTCTACATTCTTGCACATGCTATGTGGGTGAAATGATGATACCATGCAACCTTTCAACCTTTTCAGAGTTCATTTGAAATGCTTTTCAATTTCAGGGTCTTATAGCTCAAAATAAGCAGTAAGTGCATGAAAAATAACAAATGAAGTCAGAAAGGGTTAAAAATTGATGATGTGGCTTTGAATGGTGCATTTTGAACACACAAAAAGTTAGGAGTTCAAATAAGTTTAAAAAAATGAAATTCCTTTGTAACAGACGAGTTTCCGTTTGTAACCCTGATACTTCGAAAGAGATTGTCCATTTTGTACATGAAGTGCATCCAATTTTTGCCGTAACCATCTCTACTTTCTTGCACATGCTATGTGGGTGAAATGATGATACCATGCAACCTTTCAACCTTTTCAGAGTTCATTTGAAATGCTTTTCAATTTCAGGGTCTTATAGCTCAAAATAAGCAGTAAATGCATTAAAAATAACAAATGAAGTCAGAAAGGGTTAAAAATTGATGATGTGGCTTTGAATGGTGCATTTTGAACACACAAAAAGTCAGGAGTTCAAATAAGTTTAAAAAAATGACATCCCTTTGTAACAGACGAGTTTCTGTATGTAACCCTAATACTTCGAAAGAGATTGTCCATTTTGTACACGAAGTGCATCCAATTTTTGCCATAACCCTCTCAACTTTCTTGCATATGCTATGTGGATGAAATGATGATACCATGCCAACTTTCAACCTTTTCAGAGTTCATTTGACATGCTTTTCAATTTCAGGGTCTCATAGCTCAAAATAATAAGTAAATGCATGAAAAATAACAAATGAAGTCAGAAAGGGTTGAAAATTGATGATGTGGCTTTGAATGGTGCATTTTGAACACACAAAAAGTCTGGAGTTCAAATAACTTCAAAAAATTGAAATCCCTGTGTAACAGATGAGTTTCCGTATGAAACCCTGATACCTCGAAAGAGATTGTCCATTTTGTACACGAAGTGCATCTAATTTTTGTCGTAACACTCCCTACTTTCTTGCACATGCTATGTGGATGAAATGATGATAGCGTGCCAACTTTCAACCTTTTCAGAGTTCATTTGAAATGCTTTTCAATTTCAGGGTCTTATAGCTCAAAATAATAAGTAAATGCATGAAAAATAACAAATGAAGTCAGAAAGGGTTGAAAATTGATGATGTGGCTTTGAATGGTGCATTTTGAACACAGAAAAAGTCTGGAGTTCAAATAAGTTCAAAAAATGAAATCCCTTTGTAACAGACGAGTTTCCGTATGAAACCCTGATACTTCGAAAGAGACTATCCGTTTTGTACACGAAGTGCATCTAATTTTTTTCGTAACCCTCCCTACTTTCTTGCACATGCTATGTGGATGAAATGATGATACCATGCCAACTTTCAACCTTTTCAGAGTTCATTTGAAATGCTTTTCAATTTCAGGGTCTTATAGCTCAAAATAATCAGTAAATGCATGAAAAATAACAAATGAAGTCAGAAAGGGTTGAAAATTGATGATGTGGCTTTGAATGGTGCATTTTCAGCACAGAAAAAGTCTGGAGTTCAAATAAGTTCAAAAAATGAAATCCCTTTGTAATAGACGAGTTTCCATGTGAAACCCTGATACATCGAAAGAGACTATCCGTTTTGTACATGAAGTGCATCTAGTTTTTGTCGTAACCCTCGCTACTTTCTTGCACATGCTATGTGGATGAAATGATGATACCATGCCAACTTTCAACCTTTTCAGAGTTCATTTGAAATGCTTTTCAATTTCAGGGTCTTATAGCTCAAAATAATCAGTAAATGCATGAAAAATAACAAATGAAGTCAGAAAGGGTTGAAAATTGATGATGTGGCCTTGAATGGTGCATTTTGAACACACAAAAAGTCTGGAGTTCAAATAAGTTCAAAAAATGAAATCCCTTTGTAACCGACGAGTTTCCGTATGAAACCCTGATACTTCGAAAGAGACTGTCCGTTTTGTACACGAAGTGCATCCAATTTTTGCCGTAACCCTCTCTACTTTCTTGCACATGCTATGTGGGTGAAATGATGATACCATGCAACCTGTCAACCTTTTCAGAGTTCATTTGAAATGCTTTTCAATTTCAGGGTCTTATAGCTCAAAATAAGCAGTAAATGCATGAAAAATAACAAATGAAGTCAGAAAGGGTTAAAAATTGATGATGTGGCTTTGAATGGTGCATTTTGAACACACAAGAAGTCAGGAGTTCAAATAAGTTTAAAAAAATGAAATCCCTTTGTAACAGACGAGTTTCCGTATGTAACCCTGATACTTCGAAAGAGATTGTCCATTTTGTACACGAAGTGCATCCAATTTTTGCCGTAACCCTCTCAACTTTCTTGCATATGCTATGTGGATGAAATGATGATACCATGCCAACATTCAACCTTTTCAGAGTTCATTTGAAATGCTTTTCAATTTCAGGGTCTCATAGCTCAAAATAATAAGTAAATGCATGAAAAATAACAAATGAAGTCAGAAAGGGTTGAAAATTAATGATGTGGCTTTGAATGGTGCATTTTGAACACACAAAAAGTCTGGAGTTCAAATAAGTTCAAAAAATTAAATCCCTTTGTAACCGACGAGTTTCCGTATGAAACCCTGATACTTCGAAAGAGACTGTCCGTTTTGTACACGAAGTGCATCTAGTTTTTGTCGTAACCCTAGCTACTTTCTTGCACATGCTATGTGGATGAAATGATGATACCATGCCAACTTTCAACCTTTTCAGAGTTCATTTGAAATGCTTTTCAATTTCAGGGTCTTATAGCTCAAAATAATAAGTAAATGCATGAAAAATAACAAATGAAGTCAGAAAGGGTTGAAAATTGATGATGTGGCTTTGAATGGTGTATTTTGAACACACAAAAAGTCTGGAGTTCAAATAACTTCAAAAAATTGAAATCCCTTTGTAACAGATGAGTTTCCGTATGAAACCCTGATACCACGAAAGAGATTGTCCATTTTGTACACGAAGTGCATCTAATTTTTGTCGTAACCCTCCCTACTTTCTTGCACATGCTATGTGGATGAAATGATGATAGCGTGCCAACTTTCAACCTTTTAAGAGTTCATTTGAAATGCTTTTCAATTTCAGTGTGTTATAGCTCAAAATAATAAGTAAATGCATGAAAAATAACAAATGAAGTCAGAAAGGGTTGAAAATTGATGATGTGGCTTTGAATGGTGCATTTTGAACACAGAAAAAGTCTGGAGTTCAAATAAGTTCAAAAATGAAATCCCTTTGTAACAGACGAGTTTCCGTATGAAACCCTGATACTTCGAAAGAGACTGTCCGTTTTGTACACGAAGTGCATCTAATTTTTTCGTAACCCTCCCTACTTTCTTGCACATGCTATGTGGATGAAATGATGATACCATGCCAACTTTCAACCTTTTCAGAGTTCATTTGAAATGCTTTTCAATTTCAGGGTCTTATAGCTCAAAATAATCAGTAAATGCATGAAAAATAACAAATGAAGTCAGAAAGGGTTGAAAATTGATGATGTGGCTTTGAATGGTGCATTTTCAACACAGAAAAAGTCTGGAGTTCAAATAAGTTCAAAAAATGAAATCCCTTTGTAATAGACTAGTTTCCATGTGAAACCCTGATACTTCGAAAGAGACTGTCCGTTTTGTACACGAAGTGCATCTAGTTTTTGTCGTAACCCTCGCTACTTTCTTGCAAATGCTATGTGGATGAAATGATGATACCATGCCAACTTTCAACCTTTTCAGAGTTCATTTGAAATGCTTTTCAATTTCAGGGTCTTATAGCTCAAAATAATCAGTAAATGCATGAAAAATAACAAATGAAGTCAGAAAGGGTTGAAAATTGATGATGTGGCTTTGAATGGTGCATTTTGAACACACAAAAAGTCTGGAGTTCAAATAAGTTCAAAAATGAAATCCCTTTGTAACCGACGTGTTTCCGTATGAAACCCTGATACTTCGAAAGAGACTGTCCGTTTTGTACACGAAGTGCATCCAATTTTTGCCGTAACCCTCTCTACTTTCTTGCACATGCTATGTGGGTGAAATGATGATACCATGCAACCTTTCAACCTTTTCAGAGTTCATTTGAAATGCTTTTCAATTTCAGGGTCTTATAGCTCAAAATAAGCAGTAAATGCATGAAAAATAACAAATGAAGTCAGAAAGGGTTAAAAATTGATGATGTGGCTTTG
Source organism: Aegilops tauschii subsp. strangulata (assembly GCF_002575655.3). NCBI lineage: Eukaryota > Viridiplantae > Streptophyta > Magnoliopsida > Poales > Poaceae > Aegilops > Aegilops tauschii. The sequence continues at coordinate 39,373 of NW_027332654.1, forward strand.
AATGGTGCATTTTGAACACACAAAAAGTCAGGAGTTCGAATAAGTTTAAAAAAATGAAATCCCTTTGTAACAGACGAGTTTCCGTATGTAACCCTGATACTTCGAAAGAGATTGTCCATTTTGTACACGAAGTGCATCCAATTTTTGCCGTAACCCTCTCTACTTTCTTGCACATGCTATGTGGGTGAAATGATGATACCATGCAACCTTTCAACCTTTTCAGAGTTCATTTGAAATGCTTTTCAATTTCAGGGTCTTATAGCTCAAAATAAGCAGTAAATGCATGAAAAATAACAAATGAAGTCAGAAAGGGTTAAAAATTGATGATGTGGCTTTGAATGGTGCATTTTGAACACACAAAAAGTCAGGAGTTCAAATAAGTTTAAAAAAATGAAATCCCTTTGTAACAGACGAGTTCCCGTATGTAACCCTGATACTTCGAAAGAGATTGTCCATTTTGTGCACGAAGTGCATCCAATTTTTGCCATAACCCTCTCAACTTTCTTGCATATGCTATGTGGATGAAATGATGATACCATGCCAACTTTCAACCTTTTCAGAGTTCATTTGAAATGCTTTTCAATTTCAGGGTCTTATAGCTCAAAATAATAAGTAAATGCATGAAAAATAACAAATGAAGTCAGAAAGGGTTGAAAATTGATGATGTGGCTTTGAATGGTGCATTTTGAACACACAAAAAGTCTGGAGTTCAAATAACTTCAAAAAATTGAAATCCCTTTGTAACAGATGAGTTTCCGTATGAAACCCTGATACCTCGAAAGAGATTGTCCATTTTGTACACGAAGTGCATCTAATTTTTGTCGTAACACTCCCTACTTTCTTGCACATGCTATGTGGATGAAATGATGATAGCGTGCCAACTCTCAACCTTTTCAGAGTTCATTTGAAATGCTTTTCAATTTCAGGGTCTTATAGCTCAAAATAATAAGTAAATGCATGAAAAATAACAAATGAAGTCAGAAAGGGTTGAAAATTGATGATGTGGCTTTGAATGGTGCATTTTGAACACAGAAAAAGTCTGGAGTTCAAATAAGTTCAAAAAATGAAATCCCTTTGTAACAGACGAGTTTCCGTATGAAACCCTGATACTTCGAAAGAGACTGTCCGTTTTGTACACGAAGTGCATCTAATTTTTTTCGTAACCCTCCCTACTTTCTTGCACATGCTATGTGGATGAAATGATGATACCATGCCAACTTTCAACCTTTTCAGAGTTCATTTGAAATGCTTTTCAATTTCAGGGTCTTATAGCTCAAAATAATCAGTAAATGCATGAAAAATAACAAATGAAGTCAGAAAGGGTTGAAAATTGATGATGTGGCTTTGAATGGTGCATTTTCAACTCAGAAAAAGTGTGGAGTTCAAATAAGTTCAAAAAATGAAATCCGTTTGTAATAGACGAGTTTCCATGTGAAACCCTGATACATCGAAAGAGACTGTCCGTTTTGTGCACGAAGTGCATCTAGTTTTTGTCGTACCCCTCGCTACTTTCTTGCACATGCTATGTGGATGAAATGATGATACCATGCCAACTTTCAACCTTTTCAGAGTTCATTTGAAATGCTTTTCAATTTCAGGGTCTTATAGCTCAAAATAAATAGTAAATGCATGAAAAATAACAAATGAAGTCAGAAAGGGTTGAAAATTGATGATGTGGCCTTGAATGGTGCATTTTGAACACACAAAAAGTCTGGAGTTCAAATAAGTTCAAAAAATGAAATCCCTTTGTAACCGACGAGTTTCCGTATGAAACCCTGATACTTCGAAAGAGACTGTCCGTTTTGTACACGAAGTGCATCCAATTTTTGCCGTAACCCTCTCTACTTTCTTGCACATGCTATGTGGGTGAAATGATGATACCATGCAACCTTTCAACCTTTTCAGAGTTCATTTGAAATGCTTTTCAATTTCAGGGTCTTATAGCTCAAAATAAGCAGTAAATGCATGAAAAATAACAAATGAAGTCAGAAAGGGTTAAAAATTGATGATGTGGCTTTGAATGGTGCATTTTGAACACACAAGAAGTCAGGAGTTAAAATAAGTTTAAAAAAATGAAATCCCTTTGTAACAGACGAGTTTCCGTATGTAACCCTGATACTTCGAAAGAGATTGTCCATTTTGTACACGAAGTGCATCCAATTTTTGCCGTAACCCTCTCAACTTTCTTGCACATGCTATGTGGATGAAATGATGATACCATGCCAACTTTCAACCTTTTCAGAGTTCATTTGAAATGCTTTTCAATTTCAGGGTCTCATAGCTCAAAATAATAAGTAAATGCATGAAAAATAACAAATGAAGTCAGAAAGGGTTGAAAATTAATGATGTGGCTTTGAATGGTGCATTTTGAACACACAAAAAGTCTGGAGTTCAAATAAGTTCAAAAAATGAAATCCCTTTGTAACCGACGAGTTTCTGTATGAAACCCTGATACTTCGAAAGAGACTGTCCGTTTTGTACACGAAGTGCATCTAGTTTTTGTCGTAACCCTAGCTACTTTCTTGCACATGCTATGTGGATGAAATGATGATACCATGCCAACTTTCAACCTTTTCAGAGTTCATTTGAAATGCTTTTCAATTTCAAGGTCTCATAGCTCAAAATAATAAGTAAATGCATGAAAAATAACAAATGAAGTCAGAAAGGGATGAAAATTAATGATGTGGCTTTGAATGGTGCATTTTGAACACACAAAAAGTCTGGAGTTCAAATAAGTTCAAAAAATGAAATCCCTTTGTAACCGACGAGTTTCCGTAAGAAACCCTGATACTTCGAAAGAGACTGTCCGTTTTGTACACGAAGTGCATCTAGTTTTTGTCGTAACCCTAGCTACTTTCTTGCACATGCTATGTGGATGAAATGATGATACCATGCCAACTTTCAACCTTTTCAGAGTTCATTTGAAATGCTTTTCAATTTCAGGGTCTTATAGCTCAAAATAAATAGTAAATGCATGAAAAATAACAAATGAAGTCAGAAAGGGTTGAAAATTGATGATGTGGCCTTGAATGGTGCATTTTGAACACACAAAAAGTCTGGAGTTCAAATAAGTTCAAAAAATGAAATCCCTTTGTAACCGACGAGTTTCCGTATGAAACCCTGATACTTCGAAAGAGACTGTCCGTTTTGTACACGAAGTGCATCCAATTTTTGCCGTAACCCTCTCTACTTTCTTGCACATGCTATGTGGGTGAAATGATGATACCATGCAACCTTTCAACCTTTTCAGAGTTCATTTGAAATGCTTTTCAATTTCAGGGTCTTATAGCTCAAAATAAGCAGTAAATGCATGAAAAATAACAAATGAAGTCAGAAAGGGTTAAAAATTGATGATGTGGCTTTGAATGGTGCATTTTGAACACACAAGAAGTCAGGAGTTAAAATAAGTTTAAAAAAATGAAATCCCTTTGTAACAGACGAGTTTCCGTATGTAACCCTGATACTTCGAAAGAGATTGTCCATTTTGTACACGAAGTGCATCCAATTTTTGCCGTAACCCTCTCAACTTTCTTGCACATGCTATGTGGATGAAATGATGATACCATGCCAACTTTCAACCTTTTCAGAGTTCATTTGAAATGCTTTTCAATTTCAGGGTCTCATAGCTCAAAATAATAAGTAAATGCATGAAAAATAACAAATGAAGTCAGAAAGGGTTGAAAATTAATGATGTGGCTTTGAATGGTGCATTTTCAACTCAGAAAAAGTGTGGAGTTCAAATAAGTTCAAAAAACGAAATCCGTTTGTAACAGACGAGTTTCCATGTGAAACCCTGATACATCGAAAGAGACTGTCCGTTTTGTGCACGAAGTGCATCTAGTTTTTGTCGTACCCCTCGCTACTTTCTTGCACATGCTATGTGGATGAAATGATGATACCATGCCAACTTTCAACCTTTTCAGAGTTCATTTGAAATGCTTTTCAATTTCAGGGTCTTATAGCTCAAAATAAATAGTAAATGCATGAAAAATAACAAATGAAGTCAGAAAGGGTTGAAAATTGATGATGTGGCCTTGAATGGTGCATTTTGAACACACAAAAAGTCTGAAGTTCAAATAAGTTCAAAAAATGAAATCCCTTTGTAACCGACGAGTTTCCGTATGAAACCCTGATACTTCGAAAGAGACTGTCCGTTTTGTACACGAAGTGCATCCAATTTTTGCCGTAACCCTCTCTACTTTCTTGCACATGCTATGTGGGTGAAATGATGATACCATGCAACCTTTCAACCTTTTCAGAGTTCATTTGAAATGCTTTTCAATTTCAGGGTCTTATAGCTCAAAATAAGCAGTAAATGCATGAAAAATAACAAATGAAGTCAGAAAGGGTTAAAAATTGATGATGTGGCTTTGAATGGTGCATTTTGAACACACAAGAAGTCAGGAGTTAAAATAAGTTTAAAAAAATGAAATCCCTTTGTAACAGACGAGTTTCCGTATGTAACCCTGATACTTCGAAAGAGATTGTCCATTTTGTACACGAAGTGCATCCAATTTTTGCCGTAACCCTCTCAACTTTCTCGCACATGCTATGTGGATGAAATGATGATACCATGCCAACTTTCAACCTTTTCAGAGTTCATTTGAAATGCTTTTCAATTTCAGGGTCTCATAGCTCAAAATAATAAGTAAATGCATGAAAAATAACAAATGAAGTCAGAAAGGGTTGAAAATTGATGATGTGGCTTTGAATGGTGCATTTTCAACTCAGAAAAAGTGTGGAGTTCAAATAAGTTCAAAAAATGAAATCCCTTTGTAATAGACGAGTTTCCATGTGAAACCCTGATACTTCGAAAGAGACTGTCCGTTTTGTACACGAAGTGCATCTAGTTTTTGTCGTAACCCTCGCTACTTTCTTGCACATGCTATGTGGATGAAATGATGATACCATGCCAACTTTCAACCTTTTCAGAGTTCATTTGAAATGCTTTTCAATTTCAGGGTCTTATAGCTCAAAATAATCAGTAAATGCATGAAAAATAACAAATGAAGTCAGAAAGGGTTGAAAAATGATGATGTGGCTTTGAATGGTGCATTTTGAAACACACAAAAAGTCTGGAGTTCAAATAAGTTCAAAAATGAAATCCCTTTGTAACCGACGAGTTTCCGTATGAAACCCTGATACTTTGAAAGAGACTGTCCGTTTTGTACACGAAGTGCATCCAATTTTTGCCGTAACCCTCTCTACTTTCTTGCACATGCTATGTGGGTGAAATGATGATACCATGCAACCTTTCAACCTTTTCAGAGTTCATTTGAAATGCTTTTCAATTTCAGGGTCTTATAGCTCAAAATAAGCAGTAAATGCATGAAAAATAACAAATGAAGTCAGAAAGGGTTAAAAATTGATGATGTGGCTTTGAATGGTGCATTTTGAACACACAAAAAGTCAGGAGTTCAAATAAGTTTAAAAAATGAAATCCCTTTGTAACAGACGAGTTTCCGTATGTAACCCTGATACTTCGAAAGAGATTGTCCATTTTGTACACGAAGTGCATCCAATTTTTGCCGTAACCCTCTCAACTTTCTTGCATATGCTATGTGGATGAAATGATGATACCATGCCAACTTTCAACCTTTTCAGAGTTCATTTGAAATGCTTTTCAATTTCAGGCTCTTATAGCTCAAAATAATCAGTAAATGCATGAAAAATAACAAATGAAGTCAGAAAGGGTTGAAAATTGATGATGTGGCTTTGAATGGTGCATTTTCAACACAGAAAAAGTCTGGAGTTCAAATAAGTTCAAAAAATGAAATCCCTTTGTAATAGACGAGTTTCCATGTGAAACCCTGATACTTCGAAAGAGACTGTCCGTTTTGTACACGAAGTGCATCTAGTTTTTGTCGTAACCCTCGCTACTTTCTTGCACATGCTATGTGGATGAAATGATGATACCATGCCAACTTTCAACCTTTTCAGAGTTCATTTGAAATGCTTTTCAATTTCAGGGTCTTATAGCTCAAAATAATCAGTAAATGCATGAAAAATAACAAATGAAGTCAGAAAGGGTTGAAAATTGATGATGTGGCTTTGAATGGTGCATTTTGAACACACAAAAAGTCTTGAGTTCAAATAAGTTCAAAAATGAAATCCCTTTGTAACCGACGAGTTTCCGTATGAAACCCTGATACTTTGAAAGAGACTGTCCGTTTTGTACACGAAGTGCATCCAATTTTTGCCGTAACCCTCTCTACTTTCTTGCACATGCTATGTGGGTGAAATGATGATACCATGCAACCTTTCAACCTTTTCAGAGTTCATTTGAAATGCTTTTCAATTTCAGGGTCTTATAGCTCAAAATAAGCAGTAAATGCATGAAAAATAACAAATGAAGTCAGAAAGGGTTAAAAATTGATGATGTGGCTTTGAATGGTGCATTTTGAACACACAAAAAGTCAGGAGTTCAAATAAGTTTAAAAAATGAAATCCCTTTGTAACAGACGAGTTTCCGTATGTAACCCTGATACTTCGAAAGAGATTGTCCATTTTGTACACGAAGTGCATCAAATTTTTGCCGTAACCCTCTCAACTTTCTTGCATATGCTATGTGGATGAAATGATGATACCATGCCAACTTTCAACCTTTTCAGAGTTCATTTGAAATGCTTTTCAATTTCAGGGTCTTATAGCTCAAAATAATAAGTAAATGCATGAAAAATAACAAATGAAGTCAGAAAGGGTTGAAAATTAATGATGTGGCTTTGAATGGTGCATTTTGAACACACAAAAAGTCTGGAGTTCAAATAAGTTCAAAAAATGAAATCCCTTTGTAACCGACGAGTTTCCGTATGAAACCCTGATACTTCGAAAGAGACTGTCCGTTTTGTACACGAAGTGCATCTAGTTTTTGTCGTAACCCTAGCTACTTTCTTGCACATGCTATGTGGATGAAATGATGATACCATGCCAACTTTCAACCTTTTCATAGTTCATTTGAAATGCTTTTCAATTTCAGGGTCTCATAGCTCAAAATAATAAGTAAATGCATGAAAAATAACAAATGAAGTCAGAAAGGGTTGAAAATTAATGATGTGGCTTTGAATGGTGCATTTTGAACACACAAAAAGTCTGGAGTTCAAATAAGTTCAAAAAATGAAATCCCTTTGTAACCGACGAGTTTCCGTATGAAACCCTGATACTTCGAAAGAGACTGTCCGTTTTGTACACGAAGTGCATCTAGTTTTTGTCGTAACCCTAGCTACTTTCTTGCACATGCTATGTGGATGAAATGATGATACCATGCCAACTTTCAACCTTTTCAGAGTTCATTTGAAATGCTTTTCAATTTCAGGGTCCTATAGCTCAAAATAATAAGTAAATGCATGAAAAATAACAAATGAAGTCAGAAAGGGTTGAAAATTGATGATGTGGCTTTGAATGGTGTATTTTGAACACACAAAAAGTCTGGAGTTCAAATAACTTCAAAAAAATTGAAATCCCTTTGTAACAGATGAGTTTCCGTATGAAACCCTGATACCACGAAAGAGATTGTCCATTTTGTACACGAAGTGCATCTAATTTTTGTCCTAACCCTCCCTACTTTCTTGCACATGCTATGTGGATGAAATGATGATAGCGTGCCAACTTTCAACCTTTTCAGAGTTCATTTGAAATGCTTTTCAATTTCAGGGTCTTATAGCTCAAAATAATAAGTAAATGCATGAAAAATAACAAATGAAGTCAGAAAGGGTTGAAAATTGATGATGTGGCTTTGAATGGTGCATTTTGAACACACAAAAAGTCTGGAGTTCAAATAACTTCAAAAAATTGAAATCCCTTTGTAACAGATGAGTTTCCGTATGAAACCCTGATACCTCGAAAGAGATTGTCCATTTTGTACACGAAGTGCATCTAATTTTTGTCGTAACCCTCCCTACATTCTTGCACATGCTATGTGGATGAAATGATGATACCATGCCAACTTTCAACCTTTTCAGAGTTCATTTGAAATGCTTTTCAATTTCAGGGTCTTATAGCTCAAAATAATCAGTAAATGCATGAAAAATAACAAATGAAGTCAGAAAGGGTTGAAAATTGATGATGTGGCTTTGAATGGTGCATTTTCAACACAGAAAAAGTCTGGAGTTCAAATAAGTTCAAAAAATGAAATCCCTTTGTAATAGACGAGTTTCCATGTGAAACCCTGATACTTCGAAAGAGACTGTCCGTTTTGTACACGAAGTGTATCTAGTTTTTGTCGTAACCCTCGCTACTTTCTTGCACATGGTATGTGGATGAAATGATGATACCATGCCAACTTTCAACCTTTTCAGAGTTCATTTGAAATGCTTTTCAATTTCAGGGTCTTATAGCTCAAAATAATCAGTAAATGCATGAAAAATAACAAATGAAGTCAGAAAGGGTTGAAAATTGATGATGCGGCTTTGAATGGTGCATTTTGAACACACAAAAAGTCTGGAGTTCAAATAAGTTCAAAAATGAAATCCCTTTGTAACCGACGAGTTTCCGTATGAAACCCTGATACTTCGAAAGAGACTGTCCGTTTTGTACACGAAGTGCATCCAATTTTTGCCGTAACCCTCTCTACTTTCTTGCACATGCTATGTGGGTGAAATGATGATACCATGCAACCTTTCAACCTTTTCAGAGTTCATTTGAAATGCTTTTCAATTTCAGGGTCTTATAGCTCAAAATAAGCAGTAAATGCATGAAAAATAACAAATGAAGTCAGAAAGGGTTAAAAATTGATGATGTGGCTTTGAATGGTGCATTTTGAACACACAAAAAGTCAGGAGTTCAAATAAGTTTAAAAAAATGAAATCCCTTTGTAACAGACGAGTTTCCGTATGTAACCCTGATACTTCGAAAGAGATTGTCCATTTTGTACACGAAGTGCATCCAATTTTTGCCGTAACCCTCTCTACTTTCTTGCACATGCTATGTGGGTGAAATGACGATACCATGCAACCTTTCAACCTTTTCAGTGTTCATTTGAAATGCTTTTCAATTTCAGGGTCTTATAGCTCAAAATAAGCAGTAAATGCATGAAAAATAACAAATGAAGTCAGAAAGGGTTAAAAATTGATGATGTGGCTTTGAATGGTGCATTTTGAACACACAAAAAGTCAGGAGTTCAAATAAGTTTAAAAAAATGAAATCCCTTTGTAACAGACGAGTTTCCGTATGTAACCCTGATACTTCGAAAGAGATTGTCCATTTTGTACACGAAGTGCATCCAATTTTTGTCGTAACCCTCTCAACTTTCTTGCATATGCTATGTGGATGAAATGATGATACCATGCCAACTTTCAACCTTTTCAGAGTTCATTTGAAATGCTTTTCAATTTCAGGGTCCTATAGCTCAAAATAATAAGTAAATGCATGAAAAATAACAAATGAAGTCAGAAAGGGTTGAAAATTGATGATGTGGCTTTGAATGGTGTATTTTGAACACACAAAAAGTCTGGAGTTCAAATAACTTCAAAAAATTGAAGTCCCTTTGTAACAGATGAGTTTCCGTATGAAACCCTGATACCACGAAAGAGATTGTCCATTTTGTACACGAAGTGCATCTAATTTTTGGCGTAACACTCCGTACTTTCTTGCACATGCTATGTGGATGAAATGATGATAGCGTGCCAACTTTCAACCTTTTCAGAGTTCATTTGAAATGCTTTTCAATTTCAGGGTCTTATAGCTCAAAATAATAAGTAAATGCATGAAAAATAACAAATGAAGTCAGAAAGGGTTGAAAATTGATGATGTGGCTTTGAATGGTGCATTTTGAACACACAAAAAGTCTGGAGTTCAAATAACTTAAAAAATTGAAATCCCTTTGTAACAGATGAGTTTCCGTATGGAACCCTGATACCTCGAAAGAGATTGTCCATTTTGTACACGAAGTGCATCTAATTTTTGTCGTAACCCTCCCTACTTTCTTGCACATGCTATGTGGATGAAATGATGATACCATGCCAACTTTCAACCTTTTCAGAGTTCATTTGAAATGCTTTTCAATTTCAGGGTCTTATAGCTCAAAATAATCAGTAAATGCATGAAAAATAACAAATGAAGTCAGAAAGGGTTGAAAATTGATGATGTGGCTTTGAATGGTGCATTTTCAACACAGAAAAAGTCTGGAGTTCAAATAAGTTCAAAAAATGAAATCCCTTTGTAATAGACGAGTTTCCATGTGAAACCCTGATACTTCGAAAGAGACTGTCCGTTTTGTACACGAAGTGCATCTAGTTTTTGTCGTAACCCTCGCTACTTTCTTGCACATGCTATGTGGATGAAATGATGATACCATGCCAACTTTCAACCTTTTCAGAGTTCATTTGAAATGCTTTTCAATTTCAGGGTCTTATAGCTCAAAATAATCAGTAAATGCATGAAAAATAACAAATGAAGTCAGAAAGGGTTGAAAATTGATGATGTGGCTTTGAATGGTGCATTTTGAACACACAAAAAGTCTGGAGTTCAAATAAGTTCAAAAATGAAATCCCTTTGTAACCGACGAGTTTTCGTATGAAACCCTGATACTTCGAAAGAGACTGTCCGTTTTGTACACGAAGTGCATCCAATTTTTGCCGTAACCCTCTCTACTTTCTTGCACATGCTATGTGGGTGAAATGATGATACCATGCAACCTTTCAACCTTTTCAGAGTTCATTTGAAATGCTTTTCAATTTCATGGTCTTATAGCTCAAAATAAGCAGTAAATGCATGAAAAATAACAAATGAAGTCAGAAAGGGTTAAAAATTGATGATGTGGCTTTGAATGGTGCATTTTGAACACACAAAAAGTCAGGAGTTCAAATAAGTTTTAAAAATGAAATCCCTTTGTAACAGACGAGTTTCCGTATGTAACCCTGATACTTCGAAAGAGATTGTCCATTTTGTACACGAAGTGCATCCAATTTTTGCCGTAACCCTCTCTACTTTCTTGCACATGCTATGTGGGTGAAATGATGATACCATGCAACCTTTCAACCTTTTCAGAGTTCATTTGAAATGCTTTTCAATTTCAGGGTCTTATAGCTCAAAATAAGCTGTAAATGCATGAAAAATAACAAATGAAGTCAGAAAGGGTTAAAAATTGATGATGTGGCTTTGAATGGTGCATTTTGAACACACAAAAAGTCAGGAGTTCAAATAAGTTTAAAAAAATGAAATCCCTTTGTAACAGACGAGTTTCCGTATGTAACCCTGATACTTCGAAAGAGATTGTCCATTTTGTACACGAAGTGCATCCAATTTTTGCCATAACCCTCTCAACTTTCTTGCATATGCTATGTGGATGAAATGATGATACCATGCCAACTTTCAACCTTTTCAGAGTTCATTTGAAATGCTTTTCAATTTCAGGGTCTTATAGCTCAAAATAAGCAGTAAATGCATGAAAAATAACAAATGAAGTCAGAAAGGGTTAAAAATTGATGATGTGGCTTCGAATGGTGCATTTTGAACACACAAAAAGTCAGGAGTTCAAATAAGTTAAAAAAATGAAATCCCTTTGTAACAGACGAGTTTCCGTATGTAACCCTAATACTTCGAAAGAGATTGTCCATTTTGTACACGAAGTTCATCCAATTTTTGCCATAACCCTCTAAACTTTCTTGCATATGCTATGTGGATGAAATGATGATACCATGCCAACTTTCAACCTTTTCAGAGTTCATTTGAAATGCTTTTCAATTTCAGGGTCTTATAGCTCAAAATAATAAGTAAATGCATGAAAAATAACAAATGAAGTCAGAAAGGGTTGAAAATTGATGATGTGGATTTGAATGGTGCATTTTGAACACACAAAAAGTCTGGAGTTCAAATAACTTCAAAAAATTGAAATCCCTTTGTAACAGATGAGTTTCCGTATGAAACCCTGATACCTCGAAAGAGATTGTCCATTTTGTACACGAAGTGCATCTAATTTTTGTCGTAACACTCTCTACTTTCTTGCACATGCTATGTGGATGAAATGATGATAGCGTGCCAACTTTCAACCTTTTCAGAGTTCATTTGAAATGCTTTTCAATTTCAGGGTCTTATAGCTCAAAATAATAAGTAAATGCATGAAAAATAACAAATGAAGTCAGAAAGGGTTGAAAATTGATGATGTGGCTTTGAATGGTGCATTTTGAACACAGAAAAAGTCTGGAGTTCAAATAAGTTCAAAAAATGAAATCCCTTTGTAACAGACGAGTTTCCGTATGAAACCCTGATACTTCGAAAGAGACTGTCCGTTTTGTACACGAAGTGCATCTAAATTTTTTCGTAACCCTCCCTACTTTCTTGCACATGCTATGTAGATGAAATGATGATACCATGCCAACTTTCAACCTTTTCAGAGTTCATTTGAAATGCTTTTCAATTTCAGGGTCTTATAGCACAAAATAATCAGTAAATGCATGAAAAATAACAAATGAAGTCAGAAAGGGTTGAAAATTGATGATGTGGCTTTGAATGGTGCATTTTCAACACAGAAAAAGTCTGGAGTTCAAATAAGTTCAAAAAATGAAATCCCTTTGTAATAGACGAGTTTCCATGTGAAACCCTGATACATCGAAAGAGACTGTCCGTTTTGTACACGAAGTGCATCTAGTTTTGTCGTAACCCTCGCTACTTTCTTGCAGATGCTATGTGGATGAAATGATGATACCATGCCAACTTTCAACCTTTTCAGAGTTCATTTGAAATGCTTTTCAATTTCAGGGTCTTACAGCTCAAAATAATATGTAAATGCATGAAAAATAACAAATTAAGTCAGAAAGGGTTGAAAATTGATGATGTGGCTTTGAATGGTGCATTTTGAACACAGAAAAAGTCTGGAGTTCAAATAAGTTCAAAAAATGAAATCCCTTTGTAACAGACGAGTTTCCGTATGAAACCCTGATACTTCGAAAGAGACTGTCCGTTTTGTACACGAAGTGCATCTAATTTTTTTCGTAACCCTCCCTACTTTCTTGCACATGCTATGTGGATGAAATGATGATACCATGCCAACTTTCAACCTTTTCAGAGTTCATTTGAAATGCTTTTCAATTTCAGGGTCTTATAGCTCAAAATAATAAGTAAATGCATGAAAAATAACAAATGAAGTCAGAAAGGGTTGAAAATTGATGATGTGACTTTGAATGGTGCATTTTGAACACACAAAAAGTCTGGAGTTCAAATAACTTCAAAAAATTGAAATCCCTTTAGAACAGATGAGTTTCCGTATGAAACCCTGATACCTCGAAAGAGATTGTCCATTTTGTACACGAAGTGCATCTAATTTTTGTCATAACCCTCCCTACTTTCTTGCACATGCTATGTGGATGAAATGATGATACCATGCCAACTTTCAACCTTTTCAGAGTTCATTTGAAATGCTTTTCAATTTCAGGGTCTTATAGCTCAAAATAATCAGTAAACGCATGAAAAATAACAAATGAAGTCAGAAAGGGTTGAAAATTGATGATGTGGCTTTGAATGGTGCATTTTCAACACAGAAAAAGTCTGGAGTTCAAATAAGTTCAAAAAATGAAATCCCTTTGTAATAGACGAGTTTCCATGTGAAACCCTGATACATCGAAAGAGACTGTCCGTTTTGTACACGAAGTGCATCTAGTTTTGTCGTAACCCTCGCTACTTTCTTGCAGATGCTATGTGGATGAAATGATGATACCATGCCAACTTTCAACCTTTTCAGAGTTCATTTGAAATGCTTTTCAATTTCAGGGTCTTACAGCTCAAAATAATATGTAAATGCATGAAAAATAACAAATTAAGTCAGAAAGGGTTGAAAATTGATGATGTGGCTTTGAATGGTGCATTTTGAACACAGAAAAAGTCTGGAGTTCAAATAAGTTCAAAAAATGAAATCCCTTTGTAACAGACGAGTTTCCGTATGAAACCCTGATACTTCGAAAGAGACTGTCCGTTTTGTACACGAAGTGCATCTAATTTTTTTCGTAACCCTCCCTACTTTCTTGCACATGCTATGTGGATGAAATGATGATACCATGCCAACTTTCAACCTTTTCAGAGTTCATTTGAAATGCTTTTCAATTTCAGGGTCTTATAGCTCAAAATAATAAGTAAATGCATGAAAAATAACAAATGAAGTCAGAAAGGGTTGAAAATTGATGATGTGACTTTGAATGGTGCATTTTGAACACACAAAAAGTCTGGAGTTCAAATAACTTCAAAAAATTGAAATCCCTTTAGAACAGATGAGTTTCCGTATGAAACCCTGATACCTCGAAAGAGATTGTCCATTTTGTACACGAAGTGCATCTAATTTTTGTCATAACCCTCCCTACTTTCTTGCACATGCTATGTGGATGAAATGATGATACCATGCCAACTTTCAACCTTTTCAGAGTTCATTTGAAATGCTTTTCAATTTCAGGGTCTTATAGCTCAAAATAATCAGTAAACGCATGAAAAATAACAAATGAAGTCAGAAAGGGTTGAAAATTGATGATGTGGCTTTGAATGGTGCATTTTCAACACAGAAAAAGTCTGGAGTTCAAATAAGTTCAAAAAATGAAATCCCTTTGTAATAGACGAGTTTCCATGTGAAACCCTGATACTTCGAAAGAGACTGTCCGTTTTGTACACGAAGTGCATCTAGTTTTTGTCGTAACCCGCGCTACTTTCTTGCACATGCTATGTGGATGAAATGATGATACCATGCCAACTTTCAACCTTTTCAGAGTTCATTTGAAATGCTTTTCAATTTCAGGGTCTTATAGCTCAAAATAATCAGTAAATGCATGAAAAATAACAAATGAAGTCAGAAAGGGTTGAAAATTGATGATGTGGCTTTGAATGGTGCATTTTGAACACACAAAAAGTCTGGAGTTCAAATAAGTTCAAAAATGAAATCCCTTTGTAACCGACGAGTTTCCGTATGAAACCCTGATACTTCGAAAGAGACTGTCCGTTTTGTACACGAAGTGCATCCAATTTTTGCCGTAACCCTCTCTACTTTCTTGCACATGCTATGTGGGTGAAATGATGATACCATGCAACCTTTCAACCTTTTCAGAGTTCATTTGAAATGCTTTTCAATTTCATGGTCTTATAGCTCAAAATAAGCAGTAAATGCATGAAAAATAAAAAATGAAGTCAGAAAGGGTTAAAAATTGATGATGTGGCTTTGAATGGCGCATTTTGAACACACAAAAAGTCAGGAGTTCCAATAAGTTTAAAAAAATGAAATCCCTTTGTAACAGATGAGTTTCCGTATGTAACCCTGATACTTCGAAAGAGATTGTCCATTTTGTACACGAAGTGCATCCAATTTTTGCCGTAACCCTCTCTACTTTCTTGCACATGCTATGTGGGTGAAATGATGATACCATGCAACCTTTCAACCTTTTCAGAGTTCATTTGAAATGCTTTTCAATTTCAGCGTCTTATAGCTCAAAATAAGCTGTAAATGCATGAAAAATAACAAATGAAGTCAGAAAGGGTTAAAAATTGATGATGTGGCTTTGAATGGTGCATTTTGAACACACAAAAAGTCAGGAGTTCAGATAAGTTTAAAAAAATGAAATCCCTTTGTAACAGACGAGTTTCCGTATGTAACCCTGATACTTCGAAAGAGATTGTCCATTTTGTACACGAAGTGCATCCAATTTTTGCCGTAACCCTCTCTACTTTCTTGCACCTGCTATGTGGGTGAAATGATGATACCATGCAACCTTTCAACCTTTTCAGAGTTCATTTGAAATGCTTTTCAATTTCAGGGTCTTATAGCTCAAAATAAGCTGTAAATGCATGAAAAATAACAAATGAAGTCAGAAAGGGTTAAAAATTGATGATGTGGCTTTGAATGGTGCATTTTGAACACACAAAAAGTCAGGAGTTCAAATAAGTTTAAAAAAATGAAATCCCTTTGTAACAGACGAGTTTCCGTATGTAACCCTGATACTTCGAAA
This sequence comes from Aegilops tauschii subsp. strangulata, assembly GCF_002575655.3. NCBI lineage: Eukaryota > Viridiplantae > Streptophyta > Magnoliopsida > Poales > Poaceae > Aegilops > Aegilops tauschii. The sequence goes on from NW_027332654.1 coordinate 55,284, forward strand.
GAGATTGTCCATTTTGTACACGAAGTGCATCCAATTTTTGCCATAACCCTCTCAACTTTCTTGCATATGCTATGTGGATGAAATGATGATACCATGCCAACTTTCAACCTTTTCAGAGTTCATTTGAAATGCTTTTCAATTTCAGGGTCTTATAGCTCAAAATAAGCTGTAAATGCATGAAAAATAACAAATGAAGTCAGAAAGGGTTAAAAATTGATGATGTGGCTTTGAATGGTGCATTTTGAACACACAAAAAGTCAGGAGTTCAAATAAGTTTAAAAAAATGAAATCCCTTTGTAACAGACGAGTTTCCGTATGTAACCCTGATACTTCGAAAGAGATTGTCCATTTTGTACACGAAGTGCATCCAATTTTTGCCATAACCCTCTCAACTTTCTTGCATATGCTATGTGGATGAAATGATGATACCATGCCAACTTTCAACCTTTTCAGAGTTCATTTGAAATGCTTTTCAATTTCAGGGTCTTATAGCTCAAAATAAGCAGTAAATGCATGAAAAATAACAAATGAAGTCAGAAAGGGTTAAAAATTGATGATGTGGCTTTGAATGGTGCATTTTGAACACACAAAAAGTCAGGAGTTCAAATAAGTTAAAAAAATGAAATCCCTTTGTAACAGACGAGTTTCCGTATGTAACCCTAATACTTCGAAAGAGATTGTCCATTTTGTACACGAAGTTCATCCAATTTTTGCCATAACCCTCTAAACTTTCTTGCATATGCTATGTGGATGAAATGATGATACCATGCCAACTTTCAACCTTTTCAGAGTTCATTTGAAATGCTTTTCAATTTCAGGGTCTTATAGCTCAAAATAATAAGTAAATGCATGAAAAATAACAAATGAAGTCAGAAAGGGTTGAAAATTGATGATGTGGCTTTGAATGGTGCATTTTGAACACACAAAAAGTCTGGAGTTCAAATAACTTCAAAAAATTGAAATCCCTTTGTAACAGATGAGTTTCCGTATGAAACCCTGATACCTCGAAAGAGATTGTCCATTTTGTACACGAAGTGCATCTAATTTTTGTCGTAACACTCCCTACTTTCTTGCACATGCTATGTGGATGAAATGATGATAGCGTGCCAACTTTCAACCTTTTCAGAGTTCATTTGAAATGCTTTTCAATTTCAGGGTCTTATAGCTCAAAATAATAAGTAAATGCATGAAAAATAACAAATGAAGTCAGAAAGGGTTGAAAATTGATGATGTGGCTTTGAATGGTGCATTTTGAACACAGAAAAAGTCTGGAGTTCAAATAAGTTCAAAAAATGAAATCCCTTTGTAACAGACGAGTTTCCGTATGAAACCCTGATACTTCGAAAGAGACTGTCCGTTTTGTACACGAAGTGCATCTAATTTTTTTCGTAACCCTCCCTACTTTCTTGCACATGCTATGTGGATGAAATGATGATACCATGCCAACTTTCAACCTTTTCAGAGTTCATTTGAAATGCTTTTCAATTTCAGGGTCTTATAGCTCAAAATAATAAGTAAATGCATGAAAAATAACAAATGAAGTCAGAAAGGGTTGAAAATTGATGATGTGGCTTTGAATGGTGCATTTTGAACACACAAAAAGTCTGGAGTTCAAATAACTTCAAAAAATTGAAATCCCTTTGTAACAGACGAGTTTCCGTATGAAACCCTGATACCTCGAAAGAGACTGTCCATTTTGTACACGAAGTGCATCTAATTTTTGTCGTAACACTCCTTACTTTCTTGCACATGCTATGTGGATGAAATGATGATAGCGTGCCAACTTTAAACCTTTTCAGAGTTCATTTGAAATGCTTTTCAATTTCAGGGTCTTATAGCTCAAAATAAGCAGTAAATGCATGAAAAATAACAAATGAAGTCAGAAAGGGTTAAAAATTGATGATGTGGCTTTGAATGGTGCATTTTGAACACACAAAAAGTCAGGAGTTCAAATAAGTTTAAAAAAATGAAATCCCTTTGTAACAGACGAGTTTCCGTATGTAACCCTGATACTTCGAAAGAGATTGTCCGTTTTGTACACGAAGTGCATCCAATTTTTGCCATAACCCTCTCAACTTTCTTGCACATGCTATGTGGATGAAATGATGATACCATGCCAACTTTCAACCTTTTCAGAGTTCATTTGAAATGCTTTTCAATTTCAGGGTCTTATAGCTCAAAATAATAAGTAAATGCATGAAAAATAACAAATGAAGTCAGAAAGGGTTGAAAATTGATGATGTGACTTTGAATGGTGCATTTTGAACACACAAAAAGTCTGGAGTTCAAATAACTTCAAAAAATTGAAATCCCTTTGTAACAGATGAGTTTCCGTATGAAACCCTGATACCTCGAAAGAGATTGTCCATTTTGTACACGAAGTGCATCTAATTTTTGTCGTAACACTCCCTACTTTCTTGCACATGCTATGTGGATGAAATGATGATAGCGTGCCAACTTTCAACCTTTTCAGAGTTCATTTGAAATGCTTTTCAATTTCAGGGTCTTATAGCTCAAAATAATCAGTAAATGCATGAAAAATAACAAATGAAGTCAGAAAGGGTTGAAAATTGATGATGTGGCTTTGAATGGTGCATTTTGAACACAGAAAAAGTCTGGAGTTCAAATAAGTTCAAAAAATGAAATCCCTTTGTAACAGACGAGTTTCCGTATGAAACCCTGATACTTCGAAAGAGACTGTCCGTTTTGTACACGAAGTGCATCTAATTTTTTTCGTAACCCTCCCTACTTTCTTGCACATGCTATGTGGATGAAATGATGATACCATGCCAACTTTCAACCTTTTCAGAGTTCATTTGAAATGCTTTTCAATTTCAGGGTCTTATAGCTCAAAGTAATAAGTAAATGCATGAAAAATAACAAATGAAGTCAGAAAGGGTTGAAAATTGATGATGTGGCTTTGAATGGTGCATTTTGAACACACAAAAAGTCTGGAGTTCAAATAAGTTCAAAAATGAAATCCCTTTGTAACCGACGAGTTTCCGTATGAAACCCTGATACTTCGAAAGAGACTGTCCGTTTTGTACACGAAGTGCATCCAATTTTTGCCGTAACCCTCTCTACTTTCTTGCACATGCTATGTGGGTGAAATGATGATACCATGCAACCTTTCAACCTTTTCAGAGTTCATTTGAAATGCTTTTCAATTTCATGGTCTTATAGCTCAAAATAAGCAGTAAATGCATGAAAAATAACAAATGAAGTCAGAAAGGGTTAAAAATTGATGATGTGGCTTTGAATGGTGCATTTTGAACACACAAAAAGTCAGGAGTTCAAATAAGTTTAAAAAAATGAAATCCCTTTGTAACAGACGAGTTTCCGTATGTAACCCTGATACTTCGAAAGATATTGTCCATTTTGTACACGAAGTGCATCCAATTTTTGCCGTAACCCTCTCTACTTTCTTGCACATGCTATGTGGGTGAAATGATCATACCATGCAACCTTTCAACCTTTTCAGAGTTCATTTGAAATGCTTTTCAATTTCAGGGTCTTATAGCTCAAAATAAGCTGTAAATGCATGAAAAATAACAAATGAAGTCAGAAAGGGTTAAAAATTGATGATGTGGCTTTGAATGGTGCATTTTGAACACACAAAAAGTCAGGAGTTCAAATAAGTTTAAAAAAATGAAATCCCTTTGTAACAGACGAGTTTCCGTATGTAACCCTAATACTTCGAAAGAGATTGTCCATTTTGTACACGAAGTTCATCCAATTTTTGCCATAACCCTCTAAACTTTCTTGCATATGCTATGTGGATGAAATGATGATACCATGCCAACTTTCAACCTTTTCAGAGTTCATTTGAAATGCTTTTCAATTTCAGGGTCTTATAGCTCAAAATAATAAGTAAATGCATGAAAAATAACAAATGAAGTCAGAAAGGGTTGAAAATTGATGATGTGGCTTTGAATGGTGCATTTTGAACACACAAAAAGTCTGGAGTTCAAATAACTTCAAAAAATTGAAATCCCTTTGTAACAGATGAGTTTCCGTATGAAACCCTGATACCTCGAAAGAGATTGTCCATTTTGTAGACGAAGTGCATCTAATTTTTGTCGTAACACTCCCTACTTTCTTGCACATGCTATGTGGATGAAATGATGATAGCGTGCCAACTTTCAACCTTTTCAGAGTTCATTTGAAATGCTTTTCAATTTCAGGGTCTTATAGCTCAAAATAATAAGTAAATGCATGAAAAATAACAAATGAAGTCAGAAAGGGTTGAAAATTGATGATGTGGCTTTGAATGGTGCATTTTGAACACAGAAAAAGTCTGGAGTTCAAATAAGTTCAAAAAATGAAATCCCTTTGTAACAGACGAGTTTCCGTATAAAAACCTGATACTTCGAAAGAGACTGTCCGTTTTGTACACGAAGTGCATCTAATTTTTTTCGTAACCCTCCCTACTTTCTTGCACATGCTATGTGGATGAAATGATGATACCATGCCAACTTTCAACCTTTTCAGAGTTCATTTGAAATGCTTTTCAATTTCAGGGTCTTATAGCACAAAATAATCAGTAAATGCATGAAAAATAACAAATGAAGTCAGAAAGGGTTGAAAATTGATGATGTGGCTTTGAATGGTGCATTTTGAACACACAAAAAGTCTGGAGTTCAAATAACTTTAAAAAATGAAATCCCTTTGTAACAGACGAGTTTCCGTATGAAACCCTGATACCTCGAAAGAGATTGTCCATTTTGTACACGAAGTGCATCTAATTTTTGTCGTAACCCTCCCTACTTTCTTGCACATGCTATGTGGATGAAATGATGATACCATGCCAACTTTCAACCTTTTCAGAGTTCATTTGAAATGCTTTTCAATTTCAGGGTCTTATAGCTCAAAATAATCAGTAAATGCATGAAAAATAACAAATGAAGTCAGAAAGGGTTGAAAATTGATGATGTGGCTTTGAATGGTGCATTTTCAACACAGAAAAAGTCTGGAGTTCAAATAAGTTCAAAAAATGAAATCCCTTTGTAATAGACGAGTTTCCGTATGAAACCCTGATAGTTCGAAAGAGACTATCCGTTTTGTACACGAAGTGCATCTAGTTTTTGTCGTAACCCTCCCTACTTTCTTCCAGATGCTATGTGGATGAAATGATGATACCATGCCAACTTTCAACCTTTTCAGAGTTCATTTGAAATGCTTTTCAATTTCAGGGTCTTATAGCTCAAAATAATCAGTAAATGCATGAAAAATAACAAATGAAGTCAGAAAGGGTTGAAAATTGATGATGTGGCTTTGAATGGTGCATTTTCAACACAGAAAAAGTCTGGAGTTCAAATAAGTTCAAAAAATGAAATCGCTTTGTAATAGACGAGTTTCCATGTGAAACCCTGATACATCGAAAGAGACTGTCCGTTTTGTACACGAAGTGCATCTAGTTTTGTCGTAACCCTCGCTACTTTCTTGCAGATGCTATGTGGATGAAATGATGATACCATGCCAACTTTCAACCTTTTCAGAGTTCATTTGAAATGCTTTTCCATTTCAGGGTCTTATAGCTCAAAATAATAAGTAAATGCATGAAAAATAACAAATGAAGTCAGAAAGGGTTGAAAATTGATGATGTGGCTTTGAATGGTGCATTTTGAACACAGAAAAAGTCTGGAGTTCAAATAAGTTCAAAAAATGAAATCCCTTTGTAACAGACGAGTTTCCGTATGAAACCCTGATACTTCGAAAGAGACTGTCCATTTTGTACACGAAGTGCATCTAATTTTTTTCGTAACCCACCCTACTTTCTTGCACATGCTATGTGGATGAAATGAAGATACCATGCCAACTTTCAACCTTTTCAGAGTTCATTTGAAATGCTTTTCAATTTCAGGGTCTTATAGCTCAAAATAATAAGTAAATGCATGAAAAATAACAAATGAAGTCAGAAAGGGTTGAAAATTGATGATGTGGCTTTGAATGGTGCATTTTGAACACAGAAAAAGTCTGGAGTTCAAATAAGTTCAAAAAATGAAATCCCTTTGTAACAGACGAGTTTCCGTATGTAACCCTAATACTTCGAAAGAGATTGTCCATTTTGTACACGAAGTGCATCCAATTTTTGCCATAACCCTCTCAACTTTCTTGCATATGCTATGTGGATGAAATGATGATACCATGCCAACTTTCAACCTTTTCAGAGTTCATTTGAAATGCTTTTCAATTTCAGGGTCTTATAGCTCAAAATAATAAGTAAATGCATGAAAAATAACAAATGAAGTCAGAAAGGGTTGAAAATTGATGATGTGGCTTTGAATGGTGCATTTTGAACACACAAAAAGTCTGGAGTTCAAATAACTTCAAAAAATTGAAATCCCTTTGTAACAGATGAGTTTCCGTATGAAACCCTGATACCTCGAAAGAGATTGTCCATTTTGTACACGAAGTGCATCTAATTTTTGTCGTAACACTCCCTACTTTCTTGCACATGCTATGTGGATGAAATGATGATAGCGTGCCAACTTTCAACCTTTTCAGAGTTCATTTGAAATGCTTTTCAATTTCAGGGTCTTATAGCTCAAAATAATAAGTAAATGCATGAAAAATAACAAATGAAGTCAGAAAGGGTTGAAAATTGATGATGTGGCTTTGAATGGTGCATTTTGAACACAGAAAAAGTCTGGAGTTCAAATAAGTTCAAAAAATGAAATCCCTTTGTAACAGACGAGTTTCCGTATGAAACCCTGATACTTCGAAAGAGACTGTCCGTTTTGTACACGAAGTGCATCTAATTTTTTTCGTAACCCTCCCTACTTTCTTGCACATGCTATGTGGATGAAATGATGATACCATGCCAACTTTCAACCTTTTCAGAGTTCATTTGAAATGCTTTTCAATTTCAGGGTCTTATAGCTCAAAATAATCAGTAAATGCATGAAAAATAACAAATGAAGTCAGAAAGGGTTGAAAATTGCTGATGTGGCTTTGAATGGTGCATTTTCAACACAGAAAAAGTCTGGAGTTCAAATAAGTTCAAAAAATGAAATCCCTTTGTAATAGACGAGTTTCCATGTGAAACCCTGATACATCGAAAGAGACTGTCCGTTTTGTACACGAAGTGCATCTAGTTTTGTCGTAACCCTCGCTACTTTCTTGCAGATGCTATGTGGATGAAATGATGATACCATGCCAACTTTCAACCTTTTCAGAGTTCATTTGAAATGCTTTTCCATTTCAGGGTCTTATAGCTCAAAATAATAAGTAAATGCATGAAAAATAACAAATGAAGTCAGAAAGGGTTGAAAATTGATGATGTGGCTTTGAATGGTGCATTTTGAACACAGAAAAAGTCTGGAGTTCAAATAAGTTCAAAAAATGAAATCCCTTTGTAACAGACGAGTTTCCGTATGAAACCCTGATACTTCGAAAGAGACTGTCCGTTTTGTACACGAAGTGCATCTAATTTTTTTCCTAACCCTCCCTACTTTCTTGCACATGCTATGTGGATGAAATGATGATACCATGCTAACTTTCAACCTTTTCAGAGTTCATTTGAAATGCTTTTCAATTTCAGGGTCTTATAGCTCAAAATAATAAGTAAATGCATGAAAAATAACAAATGAAGTCAGAAAGGGTTGAAAATTAATGATGTGGCTTTGAATGGTGCATTTTGAACACACAAAAAAGTCTGGAGTTCAAATAAGTTCAAAAAATGAAATCCCTTTGTAACCGACGAGTTTCCGTATGAAACCCTGATACTTCGATAGAGACTGTCTGTTTTGTACACGAAGTGCATCTAGTTTTTGTCGTAACCCTAGCTACTTTCTTGCACATGCTATGTGGATGAAATGATGATACCATGCCAACTTTCAACCTTTTCAGAGTTCGTTTCAAATGCTTTTCAGTTTCAGGGTCTTATAGCACAAAATAATCACTAAATGCATGAAAAATAACAAATGAAGTCAGAAAGGGTTGAAAATTGATGATGTGGCTTTGAATGGTGCATTTTCAACACAGAAAAAGTCTGGAGTTCAAATAAGTTCAAAAAATGAAATCCCTTTGTAATAGACGAGTTTCCATGTGAAACCCTGATACATCGAAAGAGACTGTCCGTTTTGTACACGAAGTGCATCTAGTTTTTGTCGTAACCCTCGCTACTTTCTTGCAGATGCTATGTGGATGAAATGATGATACCATGCCAACTTTCAACCTTTTCAGAGTTCATTTGAAATGCTTTTCAATTTCAGGGTCTTATAGCTCAAAATAATAAGTAAATGCATGAAAAATAATTAATGAAGTCAGAAAGGGTTGAAAATTGATGATGTGGCTTTGAATGGTGCATTTTGAACACAAAAAAAGTCTGGAGTTCAAATAAGTTCAAAAAATGAAATCCCTTTGTAACAGACGAGTTTCCGTATGAAACCCTGATACTTCGAAAGAGACTGTCCGTTTTGTACACGAAGTGCATCTAATTTTTTTCGTAACCCTCCCTACTTTCTTGCACATGCTATGTGGATGAAATGATGATACCATGCCAACTTTCAACCTTTTCAGAGTTCATTTGAAATGCTTTTCAATTTCAGGGTCTTATAGCTCAAAATAATCAGTAAATGCATGCAAAATAACAAATGAAGTCAGAAAGGGTTGAAAATTGATGATGTGGCCTTGAATGGTGCATTTTGAACACACAAAAAGTCTGGAGTTCAAATAAGTTCAAAAAATGAAATCCCTTTGTAACCGACGAGTTTCCGTATGAAACCCTGATACTTTGAAAGAGACTGTCCGTTTTGTACACGAAGTGCATCCAATTTTTGCCGTAACCCTCTCTACTTTCTTGCACATGCTATGTGGGTGAAATGATGATACCATGCAACCTTTCAACCTTTTCAGAGTTCATTTGAAATGCTTTTCAATTTCAGGGTCTTATATCTCAAAATAAGCAGTAAATGCATGAAAAATAACAAATGAAGTCAGAAAGGGTTAAAAATTGATGATGTGGCTTTAAATGGTGCATTTTGAACACACCAGAAGTCAGGAGTTCAAATAAGTTTAAAAAAATGAAATCCCTTTGTAACAGACGAGTTTCCGTATGTAACCCTGATACTTCGAAAGAGATTGTCCATTTTCTACACGAAGTGCATCCAATTTTGGCCGTAACCCTCTCAACTTTCTTGCATATGCTATGTGGATGAAATGATGATACCATGCTAACTTTCAACCTTTTCAGAGTTCATTTGAAATGCTTTTCAATTTCAGGGTCTTATAGCTCAAACTAATAAGTAAATGCATGAAAAATAACAAATGAAGTCAGAAAGGGTTGAAAATTAATGATGTGGCTTTGAATGGTGCATTTTGAACACACAAAAAGTCTGGAGTTCAAATAAGTTCAAAAAATGAAATCCCTTTGTAACCGACGAGTTTCCGTATGAAACCCTGATACTTCGATAGAGACTGTCCGTTTTGTACATGAAGTGCATCTAGTTTTTGTCGTAACCCTAGCTACTTTCTTGCACATGCTATGTGGATGAAATGATGATACCATGCCAACTTTCAACCTTTTCAGAGTTCATTTGAAATGCTTTTCAATTTCAGGGTCTTATAGCACAAAATAATCAGTAAATGCATGAAAAATAACAAATGAAGTCAGAAAGGGTTGAAAATTGATGATGTGGCTTTGAATGGTGCATTTTCAACACAGAAAAAGTCTGGAGTTCAAATAAGTTCAAAAAATGAAATCCCTTTGTAATAGACGAGTTTCCATGTGAAACCCTGATACATCGAAAGAGACTGTCCGTTTTGTACACGAAGTGCATCTAGTTTTTGTCGTAACCCTCGCTACTTTCTTGCAGATGCTATGTGGATGAAATGATGATACCATGCCAACTTTCAACCTTTTCAGAGTTCATTTGAAATGCTTTTCAATTTCAGGGTCTTATAGCTCAAAATAATAAGTAAATGCATGAAAAATAACAAATGAAGTCAGAAAGGGTTGAAAATTGATGATGTGGCTTTGAATGGTGCATTTTGAACACAGAAAAAGTCTGGAGTTCAAATAAGTTCAAAAAATGAAATCCCTTTGTAACAGACGAGTTTCCGTATGAAACCCTGATACTTCGAAAGAGACTGTCCGTTTTGTACACGAAGTGCATCCAATTTTTTTCGTAACCCTCCCTACTTTCTTGCACATGCTATGTGGATGAAGTGATGATACCATGCCAACTTTCAACCTTTTCAGAGTTCATTTGAAATGCTTTTCAATTTCAGGGTCTTATAGCTCAGAATAATAAGTAAATGCATGAAAAATAACAAATGAAGTCAGAAAGGGTTGAAAATTAATGATGTGGCTTTGAATGGTGCATTTTGAACACACAAAAAGTCTGGAGTTCAAATAAGTTCAAAAAATGAAATCCCTTTGTAACCGACGAGTTTCCGTATGAAACCCTGATACTTCGATAGAGACTGTCCGTTTTGTACACGAAGTGCATCTAGTTTTTGTCGTAACCCTAGCTACTTTCTTGCACATGCTATATGGATGAAATGATGATACCATGCCAACTTTCAACCTTTTCAGAGTTCATTTGAAATGCTTTTCAATTTCAGGGTCTTATAGCTCAAAATAATAAGTAAATGCATGAAAAATAACAAATGAAGTCAGAAAGGGTTGAAAATTGATGATGTGGCTTTGAGTGGTGTATTTTGAACACACAAAAAGTCTGGAGTTCAAATAACTTCAAAAAATTGAAATCCCTTTGTAACAGATGAGTTTCCGTATGAAACCCCGATACCACGAAAGAGATTGTCCATTTTGTACACGAAGTGCATCTAATTTTTGTCGTAACCCTCCCTACTTTCTTGCACATGCTATGTGGATGAAATGATGATAGCGTGCCAACTTTCAACCTTTTCAGAGTTCATTTGAAATGCTTTTCAATTTCAGGGTCTTATAGCTCAAAATAATAAGTAAATGCATGAAAAATAACAAATGAAGTCAGAAAGGGTTGAAAATTGATGATGTGGCTTTGAATGGTGCATTTTGAACACACAAAAAGTCTGGAGTTCAAATAACTTCAAAAAATTGAAATCCCTTTGTAACAGATGAGTTTCCGTATGAAACCCTGATACCTCGAAAGAGATTGTCCATTTTGTACACGAAGTTCATCTAATTTTTGTCGTAACCCTCCCTACTTTCTTGCACATGCTATGTGGATGAAATGATGATACCATGCCAACTTTCAACCTTTTCAGAGTTCATTTGAAATGCTTTTCAATTTCAGGGTCTTATAGCTCAAAATAGTCAGTAAATGCATGAAAAATAACAAATGAAGTCAGAAAGGGTTGAAAATTGATGATGTGGCTTTGAATGGTGCATTTTCAACACAGAAAAAGTCTGGAGTTCAAATAAGTTCAAAAAATGAAATCTCTTTGTAATAGACGAGTTTCCATGTGAAACCCTGCTTCTTCGAAAGAGACTGTCCGTTTTGTACACGAAGTGCATCTAGTTTTTGTCGTAACCCTCGCTACTTTCTTGCACATGCTATGTGGATGAAATGATGATACCATGCCAACTTTCAACCTTTCAGAGTTCATTTGAAATGCTTTTCAATTTCAGGGTCTTATAGCTCAAAATAATCAGTAAATGCATGAAAAATAACAAATGAAGTCAGAAAGGGTTGAAAATTGATGATGTGGCTTTGAATGGTGCATTTTGATGACACAAAAAGTCTGGAGTTCAAATAAGTTCAAAAAATGAAATCCCTTTGTAACCGACGAGTTTCCGTATGAAACCCTCATACTTCGAAAGAGACTGTGCGTTTTGTAAACGAAGTGCATCCAATTTTTGCCGTAACCCTCTCTACTTTCTTGCACATGCTATGTGGGTGAAATGATGATACCATGCAACCTTTCAACCTTTTCAGAGTTCATTTGAAATTCTTTTCAATTTCAGAGTCTTATAGCTCAAAATAAGCAGTAAATGCATGAAAAATAACAAATGAAGTCAGAAAGGGTTAAAAATTGATGATGTGGCTTTGAATGGTGCATTTTGAACACACAAAAAGCCAGGAGTTCAAATAAGTTTTAAAAAATGAAATCCCTTTGTAACAGACGAGTTTCCGTATGTAACCCTGATACTTCGAAAGAGATTGTCCATTTTGTACACGAAGTGCATCTAATTTTTGTCGTAACCCTCCCTACTTTCTTGCACATGCTATGTGGATGAAATGATGATAGCATGCCATCTTTCAACCTTTTCAGAGTTCATTTGAAATGCTTTTCAATTTCAGGGTCTTATAGCTCAAAATAATAAGTAAATGCATGAAAAATAACAAATGAAGTCAGAAAGGGTTGAAAATTGATGATGTGGCTTTGAATGGTGCATTTTGAACACACAAAAAGTCTGGAGTTCAAATAACTTCAAAAAATTGAAATCCCTTTGTAACAGATGAGTTTCCGTATGAAACCCTGATACCTCGAAAGAGATTGTCCATTTTGTACACGAAGTGCATCTAATTTTTGTCGTAACCCTCCCTACTTTCTTGCACATGCTATGTGGATTAAATGATGATAGCGTGCCAACTTTCAACATTTTCAGAGTTCATTTGAAATGCTTTTCAATTTCAGGGTCTTATAGCTCAAAATAATAAGTAAATGCATGAAAAATAAAAAATGAAGTCAGAAAGGGTTGAAAATTGATGATGTGGCTTTGAATGGTGCATTTTGAACACAGAAAAAGTCTGGAGTTCAAATAAGTTCAAAAAATGAAATCCCTTTGTAACAGACGAGTTTCCGTATGAAACCCTGATACTTCGAAAGAGACTGTCCGTTTTGTACACGAAGTGCATCTATTTTTTGTCGTAACCCTCCCTACTTTCTTGCACATGCTATGTGGATGAAATGATGATAGCATGCCAACTTTCAACCTTTTCAGAGTTCATTTGAAATGCTTTTCAATTTGAGAGTCTTATAGCTCAAAATAATCAGTAAATGCATGAAAAATAACAAATGAAGTCAGAAAGGGTTGAAAATTGATGATGTGGCTTTGAATGGTGCATTTTGAACCCAGAAAAAGTCTGGAGTTCAAATAAGTTCAAAAAATGAAATCCCTTTGTAACCGACGAGTTTCCGAATGAAACCCTGATACTTCGAAAGAGACTGTCCGTTTTGTACACGAAGTGCATCCAATTTTTGCCGTAACCCTCTCTACTTTCTTGCACATAATATGTGGGTGAAATGATGATACCATGCAACCTTTCAACCTTTTCAGAGTTGATTTGAAATGCTTTTCAATTTCAGGGTCTTATAGCTCAAAATAAGCAGTAAATGCATGAAAAATAACAAATGAGCTCAGAAAGGGTTAAAAATTGATGATGTGGCTTTGAATGGTGCATTTTGAACACACAAAAAGTGAGGAGTTCAAATAAGTTTAAAAAACTAAAATCCCTTTGTAACAGACGAATTTCCGTATGTAACCTTGATACTTCGAAAGAGATTATCCATTTTGTACACGAAGTGCATCCAATTTTTGTCGTAACCCTCTCAACTTTCTTGCATTTGCTATGTGGATGAAATGATGATACCATGCCAACTTTCAACCTTTTCAGAGTTCATTTCTAATGCTTTTCAATTTCAGGGTCTTATAGCTCAAAATAATTAGTAAATGCATGAAAAATAACAAATGAAGTCAGAAAGGGTTGAAAATTGATGATGTGACTTTGAATGGTGCATTTTGAACACAGAAAAAGTCTGGAGTTCAAATAAGTTCAAAAAATGAAATCCCTTTGTAATAGACGAGTTTCCGTATGAAACCCTGATAGTTCGAAAGAGACTATCCGTTTTGTACACGAAATGCATCTAGTTTTTGTCGTAACCCTCCCTACTTTCTTCCACATGCTATGTGGATGAAATGATGATACCATGCCAACTTTCAACCTTTTCAGAGTTCATTTGAAATGCTTTTCAATTTCAGGGTCTTATAGCTCAAAATAATAAGTAAATACATGAAAAATAACAAATGAAGTCAGAAAGGGTTAAAAATTGATGATGTGGCTTTGAATGGTGCATTTTGAACACACAAAAAGTCAGGAGTTCAAATAAGTTTAAAAAAATGAAATCCCTTTGTAACAGACGAGTTTCCGTATGTAACCCTGATACTTCGAAAGAGATTGTCCATTTTGTACACGAAGTGCATCCAATTTTTGCCGTAACCCTCTCAACTTTCTTGCATATGCTATGTGGATGAAATGATGATACCATGCCAACTTGCAACCTTTTCAGAGTTCATTTGAAATGCTTTTCAATTTCAGGGTCTTATAGCTCAAAATAATAAGTAAATGCATGAAAAATAACAAATGAAGGCAGAAAGAGTTAAAAATTGATGATGTGGCTTTGAATGGTGCATTTTGAACACACAAAAAGTCTGGAGTTCAAATAACTTCAAAAAATTGAAATCCCTATGTAACAGATGAGTTTCCGTATGAAACCCTGATACCTCGAAAGAGATTGTCCATTTTGTACACGAAGTGCATCTAATTTTTGTCGTAACCCTCCCTACTTTCTTGCACATGCTATGTGGATTAAATGATGATAGCGTGCCAACTTTCAACCTTTTCAGAGTTCATTTGAAATGCTTTTCAATTTCAGGGTCTTATAGCTCAAAATACTCAGTAAATGCATGAAAAATAACAAATGAAGTCAGAAAGGGTTGAAAATTGATGATGTGGCTTTGAATGGTGCATTTCGAACACAGAAAAAGTCTGGAGTTCAAATAAGTTCAAAAACTGAAATCCCTTTGTAACAGACGAGTTTCCGTATGAAACCCTGATACTTCGAAAGAGACTGTCCGTTTTGTACACGAAGTGCATCTATTTTTTGTCGTAACCCTCCCTACTTTCTTGCACATGCTATGTGGATGAAATGATGATAGCATGCCAACTTTCAACCTTTTCAGAGTTCATTTGAAATGCTTTTCAATTTGAGGGTCTTATAGCTCAAAATAATCAGTAAATGCATGAAAAATAACAAATGAAGTCAGAAAGGGTTGAAAATTGATGATGTGGCTTTGAATGGTGCATTTTGAACCCAGAAAAAGTTTGGAGTTCAAATAAGTTCAAAAAATGAAATCCCTTTGTAACCGACGAGTTTCCGAATGAAACCCTGATACTTTGAAAGAGACTGTCCGTTTTGTACACGAAGTGCATCCAATTTTTGCCGTAACCCTCTCTACTTTCTTGCACATACTATGTGGGTGAAATGATGATACCATGCAACCTTTCAACCTTTTCAGAGTTGATTTGAAATGCTTTTCAATTTCAGGGTCTTATAGCTCAAAATAAGCAGTAAATGCATGAAAAATAACAAATGAGCTCAGAAAGGGTTAAAAATTGATGATGTGGCTTTGAATGGTGCATTTTGAACACACAAAAAGTCAGGAGTTCAAATAAGTTTAAAAAACTGAAATCCCTTTGTAACAGACGAGTTTCCGTATGTAACCTTGATACTTCGAAAGAGATTGTCCATTTTGTACACGAAGTGCATCCAATTTTTGTCGTAACCCTCTCAACCTTCTTGCATTTGCTATGTGGATGAAATGATGATACCATGCCAACTTTCAACCTTTTCAGAGTTCATTTCTAATGCTTTTCAATTTCAGGGTCTTATAGCTCAAAATAATAAGTAAATGCATGAAAAATAACAAATGAAGTCAGAAAGGGTTGAAAATTGATGATGTGGCTTTGAATGGTGCATTTTGAACACAGAAAAAGTCTGGAGTTCAAATAAGTTCAAAAAATGAAATCCCTTTGTAATAGACGAGTTTCCGTATGAAACCCTGATAGTTCGAAAGAGACTATCCGTTTTGTACACGAAGTGCATCTAGTTTTTGTCGTAACCCTCCCTACTTTCTTCCACATGCTATGTGGATGAAATGATGATACCATGCCAACTTTCAACCTTTTCAGAGTTCATTTGAAATGCTTTTCAATTTCAGGGTCTTATAGCTCAAAATAATAAGTAAATGCATGAAAAATAACAAATGAAGTCAGAAAGGGTTAAAAATTGATGATGTGGCTTTGAATGGTGCATTTTGAACACACAAAAAGTCAGGAGTTCAAATAAGTTTAAAAAAATGAATCCCTTTGTAACAGACGAGTTTCCGTATGTAACCCTGATACTTCGAAAGAGACTATCCGTTTTGTACACGAAGTGCATCCAATTTTTGCCGTAACCCTCTCAACTTTCTTGCATATGCTATGTGGATGAAATGATGATACCATGCGAACTTTCAACCTTTTCAGAGTTCATTTGAAATGCTTTTCAATTTCAGGGTCTTATAGCTCAAAATAATAAGTAAATGCATGAAAAAAAACAAATGAAGTCAGAAAGGGTTGAAAATTGATGATGTGGCTTTGAATGGTGCATTTTGAACACACAAAAAGTCTGGAGTTCAAATAAGTTCAAAAAATGAAATCCCTTTGTAACAGACGAGTTTCCGTATGAAACCCTGATACTTCGAAAGAGACTGTCCGTTTTGTACACGAAGTGTATCTATTTTTTGTCGTAACCCTCCCTACTTTCTTGCACATGCTATGTGGATGAAATGATGATAGCATGCCAACTTTCAACCTTTTCAGAGTTCATTTGAAATGCTTTTCAATTTGAGGGTCTTATAGCTCAAAATAATCAGTAAATGCATGAAAAATAACAAATGAAGTCAGAAAGGGTTGAAAACTGATGATGTGGCTTTGAATGGTGCATTTTGAACACAGAAAAAGTCTGGAGTTCAAATAAGTTCAAAAAATGAAATCCCTTTGTAACCGACGAGTTTCCGAATGAAACCCTGATACTTCGAAAGAGACTGTCCGTTTTGTACACGAAGTGCATCCAATTTTTGCCGTAACCCTCTCTACTTTCTTGCACATACTATGTGGGTGAAATGATGATACCATGCAACCTTTCAACCTTTTAAGAGTTCATTTGAAATGCTTTTCATATTCAGGGTCTTATAGCTCAAAATAAGCAGTAAATGCATGAAAAATAACAAATGAACTCAGAAAGGGTTAAAAAATGATGATGTGGCTTTGAATGGTGCATTTTGACCACACAAAAAGTCAGGAGTTCAAATAAGTTTAAAAAAATGAAATCCCTTTGTAACAGACGAGTTTCCGTATGTAACCTTGATACTTCGAAAGAGATTGTCCATTTTGTACACGAAGTGCATCCAATTTTTGTCGTAACCCTCTCAACTTTCTTGCATATGCTATGTGGATGAAATGATGATACCATGCCAACTTTCAACCTTTTCAGAGTTCATTTCTAATGCTTTTCAATTTCAGGGTCTTATAGCTCAAAATAATAAGTAAATGCATGAAAAATAACAAATGAAGTCAGAAAGGGTTGAAAATTGTTGATGTGGCTTTGAATGGTGCATTTTGAACACAGAAAAAGTCTGGAGTTCAAATAAGTTCAAAAAATGAAATCCCTTTGTAATAGACGAGTTTCCGTATGAAACCCTGATAGTTCGAAAGAGACTATCCGTTTTGTACACGAAGTGTATCTAGTTTTTGTCGTAACCATCCCTACTTTCTTACACATGCTATGTGGATGAAATGATGATACCATGCCAACTTTCAACCTTTTCAGAGTTCATTTGAAATGCTTTTCAATTTCAGGGTCTTATAGCTCAAAATAATAAGTAAATGCATGAAAAATAACAAATGAAGTCAGAAAGGGTTGAAAATTGATGATGTGGCTTTGAATGGTGCATTTTGAACACAGAAAAAGTCTGGAGTTCAAATAAGTTCAAAAAATGAAATCCCTTTGTAATAGACGAGTTTCCGTATGAAACCCTGATAGTTCGAAAGAGACTATCCGTTTTGTACACGAAGTGCATCTAGTTTTTGTCGTAACCCTCCCTACTTTCTTCCACATGCTATGTGGATGAAATGATGATACCATGCCAACTTTCAACCTTTTCAGAGTTCATTTGAAATGCTTTTCAATTTCAGGGTCTTATAGCTCAAAATAATAAGTAAATGCATGAAAAATAACAAATGAAGTCAGAAAGGGTTAAAAATTGATGATGTGGCATTGAATGGTGCATTTTGAACACACAAAAAGTCAGGAGTTCAAATAAGTTTAAAAAAATGAAATCCCTTTGTAACAGACAAGTTTCCGTATGTAACCCTGATACTTCGAAAGAGATTGTCCATTTTGTACACGAAGTGCATCCAATTTTTGCCGTAACCCTCTCAACTTTCTTGCATATGCTATGTGGATGAAATGATGATACCATGCCAACTTTCAACCTTTTCAGAGTTCATTTGAAATGCTTTTCAATTTCAGGGTCTTATAGCTCAAAATAATAAGTAAATGCATGAAAAATAACAAATGAAGTCAGAAAGGGTTGAAAATTGATGATGTGGCTTTGAATGGTGCATTTTGAACACAGAAAAAGTCTGGAGTTCAAATAAGTTCAAAAAAATGAAATCCCTTTGTAACAGACGAGTTTCCGTATGAAACCCTGATACTTCGAAAGAGACTGTCCGTTTTGTACACGAAGTGCATATATTTTTTGCCGTAACCCTCTCAACTTTCTTGCATATGCTATGTGGATGAAATGATGATACCATGCCAACTTTCAACCTTTTCAGAGTTCATTTGAAATGCTTTTCAATTTCAGGGTCTTATAGCTCAAAATAATAAGTAAATGCATGAAAAATAACAAATGAAGTCAGAAAGGGTTGAAAATTGATGATGTGGCTTTGAATGGTGCATTTTGAACACAGAAAAAGTCTGGAGTTCAAATAAGTTCAAAAAATGAAATCCCTTTGTAACCGACGAGTTTCCGAATGAAACCCTGATACTTCGAAAGAGACTGTCCGTTTTGTACACGAAGTGCATCCAATTTTTGCTGTAACCCTCTCTTCTTTCTTGCACATACTATGTGGGTGAAATGATGATACCATGCAACCTTTCAACCTTTTAAGAGTTCATTTGAAATGCTTTTCATATTCAGGGTCTTATAGCTCAAAATAAGCAGTAAATGCATGAAAAATAACAAATGAACTCAGAAAGGGTTAAAAATTGATGATGTGGCTTTGAATGGTGCATTTTGACCACACAAAAAGTCAGGAGTTCAAATAAGTTTAGAAAAATGAAATCCCTTTGTAACAGACGAGTTTCCGTATGTAACCTTGATACTTCGAAAGAGACTGTCCATTTTGTACACGAAGTGCATCCAATTTTTGTCGTAACCCTCTCAAATTTCTTGCATATGCTATGTGGATGAAATGATGATACCATGCCAACTTTCAACCTTTTCAGAGTTCATTTCTAATGCTTTTCAATTTCAGGGTCTTATAGCTCAAAATAATAAGTAAATGCATGAAAAATAACAAATGAAGTCAGAAAGGGTTGAAAATTGATGATGTGGCTTTGAATGGTGCATTTTGAACACAGAAAAAGTTTGGAGTTCAAATAAGTTCAAAAAATGAAATCCCTTTGTAATAGACGAGTTTCCGTATGAAACCCTGATAGTTCGAAAGAGACTATCCGTTTTGTACACGAAGTGCATCTAGTTTTTGTCGTAACCCTCCCTACTTTCTTCCAGATGCTATGTGGATGAAATGATGATACCATGCCAACTTTCAACCTTTTCAGAGTTCATTTGAAATGCTTTTCAATTTCAGGGTCTTATAGCTCAAAGTAATAAGTAAATGCATGAAAAATAACAAATGAAGTCAGAAAGGGTTAAAAATTGATGACGTGGCTTTGTATGGTGCATTTTGAACACACAAAAAGTCAGGAGTTCAAATAAGTTTAAAAAAATGAAATCCCTTTGTAACAGACGAGTTTCCGTATGTAACCCTGATACTTCGAAAGAGATTGTCCATTTTGTACATGAAGTGCATCCAATTTTTGCCGTAACCCTCTCAACTTTCTTGCATATGCTATGTGGATGAAATGATGATACCATGCCAACTTTCAACCTTTTCAGAGTTCATTTGAAATGCTTTTCAATTTCAGGGTCTTATAGCTCAAAATAATAAGTAAATGCATGAAATATAACAAATGAAGTCAGAAATGGTTGAAAATTGATGATGTGGCTTTGAATGGTGCATTTTGAACACAGAAAAAGTCTGGAGTTCAAATAAGTTCAAAAAATGAAATCCCTTTGTAACAGACGAGTTTCCGTATGAAACCCTGATACTTCGAAAGAGACTGTCCGTTTTGTACACGAAGTGCATCTATTTTTTGTCGTAACCCTCCCTACTTTCTTGCACATGCTATGTGGATGAAATGATGATAGCATGCCAACTTTCAACCTTTTCAGAGTTCATTTGAAATGCTTTTCAATTTGAGGGTCTTATAGCTCAAAATAATCAGTAAATGCATGAAAAATAACAAATGAAGTCAAAAAGATTTGAAAATTGATGATGTGGCTTTGAATGGTGCATTTTGAACACAGAAAAAGTCTGGAGTTCAAATAAGTTCAAAAAATGAAATCCCTTTGTAACCGACGAGTTTCCGAATGAAACCCTGATACTTCGAAAGAGACTGTCCGTTTTGTACACGAATTGCATCCAAGTTTTGCCGTAACCCTCTCTACTTTCTTGCACATGCTATGTGGGTGAAATGATGATACCATGCAACCTTTCAACCTTTTCAGAGTTCATTTGAAATGATTTTCAATTTCACGGTCTTATAGCTCACAATAAGCAGTAAATGCATGAAAAATAACAAATGAAGTCAGAAAGGGTTAAAAATTGATGATGTGGCTTTGAATGGTGCATTTTGAACACACAAAAAGTCAGGAGTTCAAATAAGTTAACAAAAATGAAATCCCTTTGTAACAGACGAGTTTCCGTATGTAACCCTGATACTTCGAAAGAGATTGTCCATTTTGTACACGAAGTGCATCTAATTTTTGTCGTAACCCTCCCTACTTTCTTGCACATGCTATGTGGATGAAATGATGATAGCGTGCCAACTTTCAACCTTTTCAGAGTTCATTTGAAATGCTTTTCAATTTCAGGGTCTTATAGCTCAAAATAATAAGTAAATGCATGAAAAATAACAAATGAAGTCAGAAAGGGTTGAAAATTGATGATGTGGCTTTGAATGGTGCATTTTGAACACACAAAAAGTCTGGAGTTCAAATAACTTCAAAAAATTGAAATCCTTTTGTAACAGATGAGTTTCCGTATGAAACCCTGATACCTCGAAAGAGATTGTCCATTTTGTACACGAAGTGCGTCTAATTTTTGTCGTAACCCTCCCTACTTTCTTGCACATGCTATGTGGATTAAATGATGATAGCGTGCCAACTTTCAACCTTTTCAGAGTTCATTTGAAATGCTTTTCAATTTCAGGGTCTTATAGCTCAAAATAATAATTAAATGCATGAAAAATAACAAATGAAGTCAGAAAGGGTTGAAAATTGATGATGTGGCTTTGAATGGTGCATTTTGAACACACAAAAAGTCAGGAGTTCAAATAAGTTCAAAAAATGAAATCCCTTTGTAACAGACGAGTTTCTGTATGAAACCCTGATACTTCAAAAGAGACTGTCCGTTTTGTACACGAAGTGCATCTATTTTTTGTCATAACCCTCCCTACTTTCTTGCACATGCTATGTGGATGAAATGATGATAGCATGCCAACTTTCAACCTTTTCAGAGTTCATTTGAAATGCTTTTCAATTTGAGGGTCTTATAGCTCAAAATAATCAGTAAATGCATGAAAAATAACAAATGAAGTCAGAAAGGGTTGAAAATTGATGATGTGGCTTTGAATGGTGCATTTTGAACCCAGAAAAAGTCTGGAGTTCAAATAAGTTCAAAAAATGAAATCCCTTTGTAACCGACGAGTTTCCGAATGAAACCCTGATACTTCGAAAGAGACTGTCCGTTTTGTACACGAAGTGCATCCAATTTTTGCCGTAACCCTCTCTACTTTCTTGCATATGCTATGTGGATGAAATGATGATACCATGCCAACTTTCAACCTTTTCAGAGTTCATTTGAAATGCTTTTCATATTCAGGGTCTTATAGCTCAAAATAAGCAGTAAATGCATGAAAAATAACAAATGAACTCAGAAAGGGTTAAAAATTGATGATGTGGCTTTGAATGGTGCATTTTGACCACACAAAAAGTCAGGAGTTCAAATAAGTTTAAAAAAATGAAATCCCTTTGTAACAGACGAGTTTCCGTATGTAACCTTGATACTTCGAAAGAGATTGTCCATTTTGTACACGAAGTGCATCCAATTTTTGTCGTAACCCTCTCAACTTTCTTGCATATGCTATGTGGATGAAATGATGATACCATGCCAACTTTCAACCTTTTCAGAGTTCATTTCTAATGCTTTTCAATTTCAGGGTCTTATAGCTCAAAATAATAAGTAAATGCATGAAAAATAACAAATGAAGTCAGAAAGGGTTGAAATTGATGATGTGGCTTTGAATGGTGCATTTTGAACACAGAAAAAGTCTGGAGTTCAAATAAGTTCAAAAAATGAAATCCCTTTGTAATAGACGAGTTTCCGTATGAAACCCTGATAGTTCAAAAGAGACTATCCGTTTTGTACACGAAGTGCATCTAGTTTTTGTCGTAACCCTCCCTACTTTCTTCCACATGCTATGTGGATGAAATGATGATACCATGCCAACTTTCAACCTTTTCAGAGTTCATTTGAAATGCTTTTCAATTTCAGGGTCTTATAGCTCAAAATAATAAGTAAATGCATGAAAAATAACAAATGAAGTCAGAAAGGGTTAAAAATTGATGATGTGGCTTTGAATGGTGCATTTTGAACACACAAAAAGTCAGGAGTTCAAATAAGTTTAAAAAAATGAAATCCCTTTGTAACAGACGAGTTTCCGTATGTAACCCTGATACTTCGAAAGAGATTGTCCATTTTGTACACGAAGTGCATCCAATTTTTGCCGTAACCCTCTCAACTTTCTTGCATATGCTATGTGGTTGAAATGATGATACCATGCCAACTTTCAACCTTTTCAGAGTTCATTTGAAATGCTTTTCAATTTCAGGGTCTTATAGCTCAAAATAATAAGTAAATGCATGAAAAATAACAAATGAAGTCAGAAAGGGTTGAAAATTGATGATGTGGCTTTGAATGGTGCATTTTGAACACAGAAAAAGTCTGGAGTTCAAATAAGTTCAAAAAATGAAATCCCTTTGTAACAGACGAGTTTCCGTATGAAACCCTGATACTTCGAAAGAGACTGTCCGTTTTGTACACGAAGTGCATCTATTTTTTGTCGTAACCCTCCCTACTTTCTTCCACATGCTATGTGGATGAAATGATGATACCATGCCAACTTTCAACCTTTTCAGAGTTCATTTGAAATGCTTTTGAATTTCAGGGTCTTATAGCTCAAAATAATAAGTAAATGCATGAAAAATAACAAATGAAGTCAGAAAGGGTTAAAAATTGATGATGTGGCTTTGAATGGTGCATTTTGAACACACAAAAAGTCAGGAGTTCAAATAAGTTTAAAAAATGAAATCCCTTTGTAACAGACGAGTTTCCGTATGTAACCCTAATACTTCGAAAGAGATTGTCCATTTTGTACACGAAGTGCATCCAATTTTTGCCGTAACCCTCTCAACTTTCTTGCATATGCTATGTGGATGAAATGATGATACCATGCCAACTTTCAACCTTTTCAGAGTTCATTTGAAATGCTTTTCAATTTAAGGGTCTTATAGCTCAAAATAATAAGAAAATGCATGAAAAATAACAAATGAAGTCAGAAAGGGTTGAAAATTGATGATGTGGCTTTGAATGGTGCATTTTGAACACAGAAAAAGTCTGGAGTTCAAATAAGTTCAAAAAATGAAATCCCTTTGTAACAGACGAGTTTCCGTATGAAACCCTGATACTTCGAAAGAGACTGTCCATTTTGTACACGAAGTGCATCTATTTTTTGTCGTAACCCTCCCTACTTTCTTCCACATGCTATGTGGATGAAATGATGATACCATGCCAACTTTCAACCTTTTCAGAGTTCATTTGAAATGCTTTTCAATTTGAGGGTCTTATAGCTCAAAATAATCAGTAAATGCATGAAAAATAAAAAATGAAGCCAGAAAGGGTTGAAAATTGATGATGTGCCTTTGAATGGTGCATTTTGAACACAGAAAAAGTCTGGAGCTCAAATAAGTTCAAAAAATGAAATCCCTTTGTAACCGACGAGTTTCCGAATGAAACCCTGATACTTCGAAAGAGACTGTCCGTTTTGTACACGAAGTGCATCCAATTTTTGCTGTAACCCTCTCTACTTTCTTGCACATGCTATGTGGGTGAAATGATGATACCAAGCAACCTTTCAACCTTTTCAGAGTTCATTTGAAATGCTTTTCAATTTCAGGGTCTTATAGCTCAAAATAAGCAGTAAATGCATGAAAATAACAAATGAACTCAGAAAGGGTTAAAAATTGATGATGTGGCTTTGAATGGTGCATTTTGAACACACAAAAAGTCAGGAGTCCAAATAAGTTTAAAAAAATTAAATCCCTTTGTAACAGACAAGTTTCCGTATGTAACCTTGATACTTCGAAAGAGATTGTCCATTTTGTACACGAAGTGCATCCAATTTTTGTCGTAACCCTCTCAACTTTCTTGCATATGCTATGTGGATGAAATGATGATACCATGCCAACTTTCAACCTTTTCAGAGTTCATTTCTAATGCTTTTCAATTTCAGGGTCTTATAGCTCAAAATAATAAGTAAATGCATGAAAAATAACAAATGAAGTGAGAAAGGGTTGAAAATTGATGATGTGGCTTTGAATGGTGCATTTTGAACACAGAAAAAGTCTGGAGTTCAAATAAGTTCAAAAAATGAAATCCCTTTGTAATAGACGAGTTTCCGTATGAAACCCTGATAGTTCGAAAGAGACTATCCGTTTTGTACACGAAGTGCATCTAGTTTTTGTCGTAACCCTCCCTACTTTCTTCCACATGCTATGTGGATGGAATGATGATACCATGCCAACTTTCAACCTTTTCAGAGTTCATTTGAAATGCTTTTCAATTTCAGGGTCTTATAGCTCAAAATAATAAGTAAATGCATGAAAAATAACAAATGAAGTCAGAAAGGGTTAAAAATTGATGATGTGGCTTTGAATGGTGCATTTTGAACACACAAAAAGTCAGGAGTTCAAATAAGTTAAAAAAATGAAATCCCTTTGTAACAGACGAGTTTCCGTATGTAACCCTGATACTTCGAAAGAGACTGTCCGTTTTGTACAAGAAGTGCATCCAATTTTTGCCGTAACCCTCTCAACTTTCTTGCATATGCTATGTGGATGAAATGATGATACCATGCCAACTTTCAACCTTTTCAGAGTTCATTTCTAATGCTTTTCAATTTCAGGGTCTTATAGCTCAAAATAATAAGTAAATGCATGAAAAATAACAAATGAAGTCAGAAAGGGTTGAAAATTGATGATGTGGCTTTGAATGTTGCATTTTGAACACAGAAAAAGTTTGGAGTTCAAATAAGTTCAAAAAATGAAATCCCTTTGTAATAGACGAGTTTCCGTATGAAACCCTGATAGTTCGAAAGAGACTATCCGTTTTGTACACGAAGTGCATCTAGTTTTTGTCGTAACCCTCCCTACTTTCTTCCAGATGCTATGTGGATGAAATGATGATACCATGCCAACTTTCAACCTTTTCAGAGTTCATTTGAAATGCTTTTCAATTTCAGGGTCTTATAGCTCAAAGTAATAAGTAAATGCATGAAAAATAACAAATGAAGTCAGAAAGGGTTAAAAATTGATGACGTGGCTTTGTATGGTGCATTTTGAACACACAAAAAGTCAGGAGTTCAAATAAGTTTAAAAAAATGAAATCCCTTTGTAACAGACGAGTTTCCGTATGTAACCCTGATACTTCGAAAGAGATTGTCCATTTTGTACATGAAGTGCATCCAATTTTTGCCGTAACCCTCTCAACTTTCTTGCATATGCTATGTGGATGAAACGATGATACCATGCCAACTTTCAACCTTTTCAGAGTTCATTTGAAATGCTTTTCAATTTCAGGGTCTTATAGCTCAAAATAATAAGTAAATGCATGAAATATAACAAATGAAGTCAGAAATGGTTGAAAATTGATGATGTGGCTTTGAATGGTGCATTTTGAACACAGAAAAAGTCTGGAGTTCAAATAAGTTCAAAAAATGAAATCCCTTTGTAACAGACGAGTTTCCGTATGAAACCCTGATACTTCGAAAGAGACTGTTCGTTTTGTACACGAAGTGCATCTATTTTTTGTCGTAACCCTCCCTACTTTCTTGCACATGCTATGTGGATGAAATGATGATAGCATGCCAACTTTCAACCTTTTCAGAGTTCATTTGAAATGCTTTTCAATTTGAGGGTCTTATAGCTCAAAATAATCAGTAAATGCATGAAAAATAACAAATGAAGTCAGAAAGATTTGAAAATTGATGATGTGGCTTTGAATGGTGCATTTTGAACACAGAAAAAGTCTGGAGTTCAAATAAGTTCAAAAAATGAAATCCCTTTGTAACCGACGAGTTTCCGAATGAAACCCTGATACTTCGAAAGAGACTGTCCGTTTTGTACACGAATTGCATCCAAGTTTTGCCGTAACCCTCTCTACTTTCTTGCACATGCTATGTGGGTGAAATGATGATACCATGCAACCTTTCAACCTTTTCAGAGTTCATTTGAAATGATTTTCAATTTCAGGGTCTTATAGCTCACAATAAGCAGTAAATGCATGAAAAATAACAAATGAAGTCAGAAAGGGTTAAAAATTGATGATGTGGCTTTGAATGGTGCATTTTGAACACACAAAAAGTCAGGAGTTCAAATAAGTTTAAAAAAATGAAATCCCTTTGTAACAGACGAGTTTCCGTATGTAACCCTGATACTTCGAAAGAGATTGTCCATTTTGTACACGAAGTGCATCTAATTTTTGTCGTAACCCTCCCTACTTTCTTGCACATGCTATGTGGATGAAATGATGATAGCGTGCCAACTTTCAACCTTTTCAGAGTTCATTTGAAATGCTTTTCAATTTCAGGGTCTTATAGCTCAAAATAATAAGTAAATGCATGAAAAATAACAAATGAAGCCAGAAAGGGTTGAAAATTGATGATGTGGCTTTGAATGGTGCATTTTGAACACACAAAAAGTCTGGAGTTCAAATAACTTCAAAAAATTGAAATCCCTTTGTAACAGATGAGTTTCCGTATGAAACCCTGATACCTCGAAAGAGATTGTCCATTTTGTACACGAAGTGCGTCTAATTTTTGTCGTAACCCTCCCTACTTTCTTGCACATGCTATGTGGATTAAATGATGATAGCGTGCCAACTTTCAACCTTTTCAGAGTTCATTTGAAATGCTTTTCAATTTCAGGGTCTTATAGCTCAAAATAATAATTAAATGCATGAAAAATAACAAATGAAGTCAGAAAGGGTTGAAAATTGATGATGTGGCTTTGAATGGTGCATTTTGAACACAGAAAAAGTCAGGAGTTCAAATAAGTTCAAAAAATGAAATCCCTTTGTAACAGACGAGTTTCTGTATGAAACCCTGATACTTCAAAAGAGACTGTCCGTTTTGTACACGAAGTGCATCTATTTTTTGTCATAACCCTCCCTACTTTCTTGCACATGCTATGTGGATGAAATGATGATAGCATGCCAACTTTCAACCTTTTCAGAGTTCATTTGAAATGCTTTTCAATTTGAGGGTCTTATAGCTCAAAATAATCAGTAAATGCATGAAAAATAACAAATGAAGTCAGAAAGGGTTGAAAATTGATGATGTGGCTTTGAATGGTGCATTTTGAACCCAGAAAAAGTCTGGAGTTCAAATAAGTTCAAAAAATGAAATCCCTTTGTAACCGACGAGTTTCCGAATGAAACCCTGATACTTCGAAAGAGACTGTCCGTTTTGTACACGAAGTGCATCCAATTTTTGCCGTAACCCTCTCTACTTTCTTGCATATGCTATGTGGATGAAATGATGATACCATGCCAACTTTCAACCTTTTCAGAGTTCATTTGAAATGCTTTTCATATTCAGGGTCTTATAGCTCAAAATAAGCAGTAAATGCATGAAAAATAACAAATGAACTCAGAAAGGGTTAAAAATTGATGATGTGGCTTTGAATGGTGCATTTTGATCACACAAAAAGTCAGGAGTTCAAATAAGTTTAAAAAAATGAAATCCCTTTGTAACAGACGAGTTTCCGTATGTAACCTTGATACTTCGAAAGAGATTGTCCATTTTGTACACGAAGTGCATCCAATTTTTGTCGTAACCCTCTCAACTTTCTTGCATATGCTATGTGGATGAAATGATGATACCATGCCAACTTTCAACCTTTTCAGAGTTCATTTCTAATGCTTTTCAATTTCAGGGTCTTATAGCTCAAAATAATAAGTAAATGCATGAAAAATAACAAATGAAGTCAGAAAGGGTTGAAATTGATGATGTGGCTTTGAATGGTGCATTTTGAACACAGAAAAAGTCTGGAGTTCAAATAAGTTCAAAAAATGAAATCCCTTTGTAATAGACGAGTTTCCGTATGAAACCCTGATAGTTCAAAAGAGACTATCCGTTTTGTACACGAAGTGCATCTAGTTTTTGTCGTAACCCTCCCTACTTTCTTCCACATGCTATGTGGATGAAATGATGATACCATGCCAACTTTCAACCTTTTCAGAGTTCATTTGAAATGCTTTTCAATTTCAGGGTCTTATAGCTCAAAATAATAAGTAAATGCATGAAAAATAACAAATGAAGTCAGAAAGGGTTAAAAATTGATGATGTGGCTTTGAATGGTGCATTTTGAACACACAAAAAGTCAGGAGTTCAAATAAGTTTAAAAAAATGAAATCCCTTTGTAACAGACGAGTTTCCGTATGTAACCCTGATACTTCGAAAGAGATTGTCCATTTTGTACACGAAGTGCATCCAATTTTTGCCGTAACCCTCTCAACTTTCTTGCATATGCTATGTGGATGAAATGATGATACCATGCCAACTTTCAACCTTTTCAGAGTTCATTTGAAATGCTTTTCAATTTCAGGGTCTTATAGCTCAAAATAATAAGTAAATGCATGCAAAATAACAAATGAAGTCAGAAAGGGTTGAAAATTGATGATGTGGCTTTGAATGGTGCATTTTGAACACAGAAAAAGTCTGGAGTTCAAATAAGTTCAAAAAATGAAATCCCTTTGTAACAGACGAGTTTCCGTATGAAACCCTGATACTTCGAAAGAGACTGTCCGTTTTGTACACGAAGTGCATCTATTTTTTGTCGTAACCCTCCCTACTTTCTTCCACATGCTATGTGGATGAAATGATGATACCATGCCAACTTTCAACCTTTTCAGAGTTCATTTGAAATGCTTTTGAATTTCAGGGTCTTATAGCTCAAAATAATAAGTAAATGCATGAAAAATAACAAATGAAGTCAGAAAGGGTTAAAAATTGATGATGTGGCTTTGAATGGTGCATTTTGAACACACAAAAAGTCAGGAGTTCAAATAAGTTTAAAAAAATGAAATCCCTTTGTAACAGACGAGTTTCCGTATGTAACCCTGATACTTCGAAAGAGATTGTCCATTTTGTACACGAAGTGCATCCAATTTTTGCCGTAACCCTCTCAACTTTCTTGCATATGCTATGTGGATGAAATGATGATACCATGCCAACTTTCAACCTTTTCAGAGTTCATTTGAAATGCTTTTCAATTTCAGGGTCTTATAGCTCAAAATAATAAGTAAATGCATGAAAAATAACAAATGAAGTCAGAAAGGGTTGAAAATTGACGATGTGGCTTTGAATGGTGCATTTTGAACACAGAAAAAGTCTGGAGTTCAAATAAGTTCAAAAAATGAAATCCCTTTGTAACAGACGAGTTTCCGTATGAAACCCTGATACTTCGAAAGAGACTGTCCGTTTTGTACACGAAGTGCATCTATTTTTTGTCGTAACCCTCCCTACTTTCTTCCACATGCTATGTGGATGAAATGATGATACCATGCCAACTTTCAACCTTTTCAGAGTTCATTTGAAATGCTTTTCAATTTGAGGGTCTTATAGCTCAAAATAATCAGTAAATGCATGAAAAATAAAAAATGAAGCCAGAAAGGGTTGAAAATTGATGATGTGCCTTTGAATGGTGCATTTTGAACACAGAAAAAGTCTGGAGCTCAAATAAGTTCAAAAAATGAAATCCCTTTGTAACCGACGAGTTTCCGAATGAAACCCTGATACTTCGAAAGAGACTGTCCGTTTTGTACACGAAGTGCATCCAATTTTTGCTGTAACCCTCTCTACTTTCTTGCACATGCTATGTGGGTGAAATGATGATACCAAGCAACCTTTCAACCTTTTCAGAGTTCATTTGAAATGCTTTTCAATTTCAGGGTCTTATAGCTCAAAATAAGCAGTAAATGCATGAAAAATAACAAATGAACTCAGAAAGGGTTAAAAATTGATGATGTGGCTTTGAATGGTGCATTTTGAACACACAAAAAGTCAGGAGTTCAAATAAGTTTAAAAAAATGAAATCCCTTTGTAACAGACAAGTTTCCGTATGTAACCTTGATACTTCGAAAGAGATTGTCCATTTTGTACACGAAGTGCATCCAATTTTTGTCGTAACCCTCTCAACTTTCTTGCATATGCTATGTGGATGAAATGATGATACCATGCCAACTTTCAACCTTTTCAGAGTTCATTTCTAATGCTTTTCAATTTCAGGGTCTTATAGCTCAAAATAATAAGTAAATGCATGAAAAATAACAAATGAAGTGAGAAAGGGTTGAAAATTGATGATGTGGCTTTGAATGGTGCATTTTGAACACAGAAAAAGTCTGGAGTTCAAATAAGTTCAAAAAATGAAATCCCTTTGTAATAGACGAGTTTCCGTATGAAACCCTGATAGTTCGAAAGAGACTATCCGTTTTGTACACGAAGTGCATCTAGTTTTTGTCGTAACCCTCCCTACTTTCTTCCACATGCTATGTGGATGGAATGATGATACCATGCCAACTTTCAACCTTTTCAGAGTTCATTTGAAATGCTTTTCAATTTCAGGGTCTTATAGCTCAAAATAATAAGTAAATGCATGAAAAATAACAAATGAAGTCAGAAAGGGTTAAAAATTGATGATGTGGCTTTGAATGGTGCATTTTGAACACACAAAAAGTCAGGAGTTCAAATAAGTTAAAAAAATGAAATCCCTTTGTAACAGACGAGTTTCCGTATGTAACCCTGATACTTCGAAAGAGACTGTCCGTTTTGTACAAGAAGTGCATCCAATTTTTGCCGTAACCCTCTCAACTTTCTTGCATATGCTATGTGGATGAAATGATGATACCATGCCAACTTTCAACCTTTTCAGAGTTCATTTGAAATGCTTTTCAATATCAGGGTCTTATAGCTAAAAATAAGTAGTAAATGCATGAAAAATAACAAATGAACTCAGAAAGGGTTAAAAATTGATGATGTGGCTTTGAATGGTGCATTTTGAACACACAAAAAGTCAGGAGTTCAAATAAGTTTAAAAAAATGAAATCCCTTTGTAACAGACGAGTTTCCGTATGAAACCCTGATACTTCGAAAGAGACTGTCCGTTTTGTACACGAAGTGCATCTAGTTTTTGTCGTAACCCTCTCAACTTTCTTGCACATGCTATGTGGGTGAAATGATGATAGCATGCGAACTTTCAACCTTTTCAGAGTTCATTTGAAATGCTTTTCAATTTCAGGGTCATATAGCTCGAAATAATCAGTAAATGCACGAAAAATAACAAATGAAGTCAGAAAGGGTTGAAAATTGATGATGTGGCTTTGAATGGTGCATTTTGAACACAGAAAAATTCTGGAGTTCAAATAAGATCAAAAAATTAAAATCCCTTTTTAACAGATGAGTTTCCATATGAAACCCTGATACCTCGAAAGAGATTGTCCATTTTGTACACGAAGTGCATCTAGTTTTTGTCGTAACCCTCCCTACTTTCTTGCACATGCTATGTGTATGAAATGATGATAGCATGCCAACTTTCAACCTTTTCAGAGTTCATTTGAAATGCTTTTCAATTTCAGGGTCATATAGCTCAAAATAATAAGTAAATGCATGAGAAATAACAAATGAAGTCAGAAAGGGTGGAAAATTGATGATGTGGCTTTGAATAGTGCATTTTGAACACACAAAAAGTCAGGAGTTCAAATAAGTTTAAACAAATGAAATCCCTTTGTAACAGATGAGTTTCCGTATGAAACCCTGATACCTCGAAAGAGATTGTCCATTTTGTACATGAAGTGCGTCTAATTTTTGTCGTAACCCTCCCTACTTTCTTGCACATGCTATGTGGATTAAATGATGATAGCGTGCCAACTTTCAACCTTTTCAGAGTTCATTTGAAATGCTTTTCAATTTCAGGGTCTTATAGCTCAAAATAATAATTAAATGCATGAAAAATAACAAATGAAGTCAGAAAGGGTTGAAAATTGATGATGTGGCTTTGAATGGTGCATTTTGAACACAGAAAAAGTCAGGAGTTCAAATAAGTTCAAAAAATGAAATCCCTTTGTAACAGACGAGTTTCTGTATGAAA
Source organism: Aegilops tauschii subsp. strangulata (assembly GCF_002575655.3). NCBI lineage: Eukaryota > Viridiplantae > Streptophyta > Magnoliopsida > Poales > Poaceae > Aegilops > Aegilops tauschii. The sequence continues at coordinate 87,892 of NW_027332654.1, forward strand.
CCCTGATACTTCAAAAGAGACTGTCCGTTTTGTACACGAAGTGCATCTATTTTTTGTCATAACCCTCCCTACTTTCTTGCACATGCTATGTGGATGAAATGATGATAGCATGCCAACTTTCAACCTTTTCAGAGTTCATTTGAAATGCTTTTCAATTTGAGGGTCTTATAGCTCAAAATAATCAGTAAATGCATGAAAAATAACAAATGAAGTCAGAAAGGGTTGAAAATTGATGATGTGGCTTTGAATGGTGCATTTTGAACCCAGAAAAAGTCTGGAGTTCAAATAAGTTCAAAAAATGAAATCCCTTTGTAACCGACGAGTTTCCGAATGAAACCCTGATACTTCGAAAGAGACTGTCCGTTTTGTACACGAAGTGCATCCAATTTTTGCCGTAACCCTCTCTACTTTCTTGCATATGCTATGTGGATGAAATGATGATACCATGCCAACTTTCAACCTTTTCAGAGTTCATTTGAAATGCTTTTCATATTCAGGGTCTTATAGCTCAAAATAAGCAGTAAATGCATGAAAAATAACAAATGAACTCAGAAAGGGTTAAAAATTGATGATGTGGCTTTGAATGGTGCATTTTGACCACACAAAAAGTCAGGAGTTCAAATAAGTTTAAAAAAATGAAATCCCTTTGTAACAGACGAGTTTCCGTATGTAACCTTGATACTTCGAAAGAGATTGTCCATTTTGTACACGAAGTGCATCCAATTTTTGTCGTAACCCTCTCAACTTTCTTGCATATGCTATGTGGATGAAATGATGATACCATGCCAACTTTCAACCTTTTCAGAGTTCATTTCTAATGCTTTTCAATTTCAGGGTCTTATAGCTCAAAATAATAAGTAAATGCATGAAAAATAACAAATGAAGTCAGAAAGGGTTGAAATTGATGATGTGGCTTTGAATGGTGCATTTTGAACACAGAAAAAGTCTGGAGTTCAAATAAGTTCAAAAAATGAAATCCCTTTGTAATAGACGAGTTTCCGTATGAAACCCTGATAGTTCAAAAGAGACTATCCGTTTTGTACACGAAGTGCATCTAGTTTTTGTCGTAACCCTCCCTACTTTCTTCCACATGCTATGTGGATGAAATGATGATACCATGCCAACTTTCAACCTTTTCAGAGTTCATTTGAAATGCTTTTCAATTTCAGGGTCTTATAGCCCAAAATAATAAGTAAATGCATGAAAAATAACAAATGAAGTCAGAAAGGGTTAAAAATTGATGATGTGGCTTTGAATGGTGCATTTTGAACACACAAAAAGTCAGGAGTTCAAATAAGTTTAAAAAAATGAAATCCCTTTGTAACAGACGAGTTTCCGTATGTAACCCTGATACTTCGAAAGAGATTGTCCATTTTGTACACGAAGTGCATCCAATTTTTGCCGTAACCCTCTCAACTTTCTTGCATATGCTATGTGGATGAAATGATGATACCATGCCAACTTTCAACCTTTTCAGAGTTCATTTGAAATGCTTTTCAATTTCAGGGTCTTATAGCTCAAAATAATAAGTAAATGCATGAAAAATAACAAATGAAGTCAGAAAGGGTTGAAAATTGATGATGTGGCTTTGAATGGTGCATTTTGAACACAGAAAAAGTCTGGAGTTCAAATAAGTTCAAAAAATGAAATCCCTTTGTAACAGACGAGTTTCCGTATGAAACCCTGATACTTCGAAAGAGACTGTCCGTTTTGTACACGAAGTGCATCTATTTTTTGTCGTAACCCTCCCTACTTTCTTCCACATGCTATGTGGATGAAATGATGATACCATGCCAACTTTCAACCTTTTCAGAGTTCATTTGAAATGCTTTTGAATTTCAGGGTCTTATAGCTCAAAATAATAAGTAAATGCATGAAAAATAACAAATGAAGTCAGAAAGGGTTAAAAATTGATGATGTGGCTTTGAATGGTGCATTTTGAACACACAAAAAGTCAGGAGTTCAAATAAGTTTAAAAAAATGAAATCCCTTTGTAACAGACGAGTTTCCGTATGTAACCCTGATACTTCGAAAGAGATTGTCCATTTTGTACACGAAGTGCATCCAATTTTTGCCGTAACCCTCTCAACTTTCTTGCATATGCTATGTGGATGAAATGATGATACCATGCCAACTTTCAACCTTTTCAGAGTTCATTTGAAATGCTTTTCAATTTCAGGGTCTTATAGCTCAAAATAATAAGTAAATGCATGAAAAATAACAAATGAAGTCAGAAAGGGTTGAAAATTGACGATGTGGCTTTGAATGGTGCATTTTGAACACAGAAAAAGTCTGGAGTTCAAATAAGTTCAAAAAATGAAATCCCTTTGTAACAGACGAGTTTCCGTATGAAACCCTGATACTTCGAAAGAGACTGTCCGTTTTGTACACGAAGTGCATCTATTTTTTGTCGTAACCCTCCCTACTTTCTTCCACATGCTATGTGGATGAAATGATGATACCATGCCAACTTTCAACCTTTTCAGAGTTCATTTGAAATGCTTTTCAATTTGAGGGTCTTATAGCTCAAAATAATCAGTAAATGCATGAAAAATAAAAAATGAAGCCAGAAAGGGTTGAAAATTGATGATGTGCCTTTGAATGGTGCATTTTGAACACAGAAAAAGTCTGGAGCTCAAATAAGTTCAAAAAATGAAATCCCTTTGTAACCGACGAGTTTCCGAATGAAACCCTGATACTTCGAAAGAGACTGTCCGTTTTGTACACGAAGTGCATCCAATTTTTGCTGTAACCCTCTCTACTTTCTTGCACATGCTATGTGGGTGAAATGATGATACCAAGCAACCTTTCAACCTTTTCAGAGTTCATTTGAAATGCTTTTCAATTTCAGGGTCTTATAGCTCAAAATAAGCAGTAAATGCATGAAAAATAACAAATGAACTCAGAAAGGGTTAAAAATTGATGATGTGGCTTTGAATGGTGCATTTTGAACACACAAAAAGTCAGGAGTTCAAATAAGTTTAAAAAAATGAAATCCCTTTGTAACAGACAAGTTTCCGTATGTAACCTTGATACTTCGAAAGAGATTGTCCATTTTGTACACGAAGTGCATCCAATTTTTGTCGTAACCCTCTCAACTTTCTTGCATATGCTATGTGCATGAAATGATGATACCATGCCAACTTTCAACCTTTTCAGAGTTCATTTCTAATGCTTTTCAATTTCAGGGTCTTATAGCTCAAAATAATAAGTAAATGCATGAAAAATAACAAATGAAGTGAGAAAGGGTTGAAAATTGATGATGTGGCTTTGAATGGTGCATTTTGAACACAGAAAAAGTCTGGAGTTCAAATAAGTTCAAAAAATGAAATCCCTTTGTAATAGACGAGTTTCCGTATGAAACCCTGATAGTTCGAAAGAGACTATCCGTTTTGTACACGAAGTGCATCTAGTTTTTGTCGTAACCCTCCCTACTTTCTTCCACATGCTATGTGGATGGAATGATGATACCATGCCAACTTTCAACCTTTTCAGAGTTCATTTGAAATGCTTTTCAATTTCAGGGTCTTATAGCTCAAAATAATAAGTAAATGCATGAAAAATAACAAATGAAGTCAGAAAGGGTTAAAAATTGATGATGTGGCTTTGAATGGTGCATTTTGAACACACAAAAAGTCAGGAGTTCAAATAAGTTAAAAAAATGAAATCCCTTTGTAACAGACGAGTTTCCGTATGTAACCCTGATACTTCGAAAGAGACTGTCCGTTTTGTACAAGAAGTGCATCCAATTTTTGCCGTAACCCTCTCAACTTTCTTGCATATGCTATGTGGATGAAATGATGATACCATGCCAACTTTCAACCTTTTCAGAGTTCATTTGAAATGCTTTTCAATATCAGGGTCTTATAGCTAAAAATAAGTAGTAAATGCATGAAAAATAACAAATGAACTCAGAAAGGGTTAAAAATTGATGATGTGGCTTTGAATGGTGCATTTTGAACACACAAAAAGTCAGGAGTTCAAATAAGTTTAAAAAAATGAAATCCCTTTGTAACAGACGAGTTTCCGTATGAAACCCTGATACTTCGAAAGAGACTGTCCGTTTTGTACACGAAGTGCATCTAGTTTTTGTCGTAACCCTCTCAACTTTCTTGCACATGCTATGTGGGTGAAATGATGATAGCATGCGAACTTTCAACCTTTTCAGAGTTCATTTGAAATGCTTTTCAATTTCAGGGTCATATAGCTCGAAATAATCAGTAAATGCACGAAAAATAACAAATGAAGTCAGAAAGGGTTGAAAATTGATGATGTGGCTTTGAATGGTGCATTTTGAACACAGAAAAATTCTGGAGTTCAAATAAGATCAAAAAATTGAAATCCCTTTTTAACAGATGAGTTTCCATATGAAACCCTGATACCTCGAAAGAGATTGTCCATTTTGTACACGAAGTGCATCTAGTTTTTGTCGTAACCCTCCCTACTTTCTTGCACATGCTATGTGTATGAAATGATGATAGCATGCCAACTTTCAACCTTTTCAGAGTTCATTTGAAATGCTTTTCAATTTCAGGGTCATATAGCTCAAAATAATAAGTAAATGCATGAGAAATAACAAATGAAGTCAGAAAGGGTGGAAAATTGATGATGTGGCTTTGAATAGTGCATTTTGAACACACAAAAAGTCAGGAGTTCAAATAAGTTTAAACAAATGAAATCCCTTTGTAACAGACGAGTTTCCGTATGTAACCCTGATACTTCGAAAGAGATTGTCCATTTTGTACACGAAGTGCATCTAATTTTTGTCGTAACCCTCCCTACTTTCTTGCACATGCTATGTGGATGAAATGATGATAGCGTGCCAACTTTCAACCTTTTCAGAGTTCATTTGAAATGCTTTTCAATTTCAGGGTCATATAGCTCAAAATAATAAGTAAATGCATGAAAAATAACAAATGAAGTCAGAAAGGGTTGAAAATTGATGATGTGGCTTTGAATGGTGCATTTTGAACACACAAAAAGTCTGGAGTTCAAATAACTTCAAAAAATTGAAATCCCTTTGTAACAGATGAGTTTCCGTATGAAACCCTGATACCTCGAAAGAGATTGTCCATTTTGTACACGAACTGCGTCTAATTTTTGTCGTAACCCTCCCTACTTTCTTGCACATGCTATGTGGATTAAATGATGATAGCGTGCCAACTTTCAACCTTTTCAGAGTTCATTTGAAATGCTTTTCAATTTCAGGGTCTTATAGCTCAAAATAATAAGTAAATGCATGAAAAATAACAAATGAAGTCAGAAAGGGTTGAAAATTGATGATGTGGCTTTGAATGGTGCATTTTGAACACAGAAAAAGTCTGGAGTGCAAATAAGTTCAAAAAATGAAATCCCTTTGTAACAGACGAGTTTCTGTATGAAACCCTGATACTTCGAAAGAGACTGTCCGTTTTGTACACGAAGTGCATCTATTTTTTGTCATAACCCTCCCTACTTTCTTGCACATGCTATGTGGATGAAATGATGATAGCATGCCAACTTTCAACCTTTTCAGAGTTCATTTGAAATGCTTTTCAATTTGAGGGTCTTATAGCTCAAAATAATCAGTAAATGCATGAAAAATAACAAATGAAGTCAGAAAGGGTTGAAAATTGATGATGTGGCTTTGAATGGTGCATTTTGAACCCAGAAAAAGTCTGGAGTTCAAATAAGTTCAAAAAATGAAATCCCTTTGTAACCGACGAGTTTCCGAATGAAACCCTGATACTTCGAAAGAGACTGTCCGTTTTGTACACGAAGTGCATCCAATTTTTGCCGTAACCCTCTCTACTTTCTTGCATATGCTATGTGGATGAAATGATGATAC